>NW_026713384.1:0-28270 GCF_029784015.1 Lycium ferocissimum | reverse complement strand
ACAGGCACCAAAACGTGCCCCGGCCGCGACGAGGGCCCTCGGTGAAAAAGCAGAAGAGCACGATAACATGTCGGCCCCGGGACCGTGAATGAAATCGTATCGTGACGTACACACGAGATCATAACATGCCCTGGCCGGACTCGGTGAAAGATACATTGAGTCGCGCACGAAGCGGTAGTGCGAAACATATGCATATGAAATCGACTCGATGAATACATCGTCTTATTAACATACGAATTCGAACAAGTCTCGGGTTATCGCCGAGTTAGCATCGAAGAGTTATAAGCGGTTAACGTACGAAACCTCTTCGGACTTTCAAGCGATACGGGGTCGTGTATGGAGAACATTAAGACTTACGAGAATATTTATATCAACTTACTTATACCCAAAGCTTATATATCACTCTTATGTTTGCATACTCATATCGGATTTTCTATTTCGAATATTCACATCGTGCGCGCTATATCAAAATATTCATATCAAATCATTCGTATCGGAGCGTTTATATCCAGATAGTCGAACCGAATGCAATATCCGAGTTATCAATATTTATAACAAACTCGAACATTAGTCAAAAGTTTACATGCGTTTGATATTCCGTCCGTTATATGATATCATCGAGCACTCACCCCGTACTGGCTCCGATATACGACATCATACGAACATTTACGTACGTTTGATATTCCGTCCGATATATGATCGCATCACGAATGTTGCGTGCGTTCTGATATCCGTCCGACATGTGACATCACCGCGCGCTTTCATATTTTATGCACCTCTTCGGACATGCGGTGTGAATGCAAAGTAAGCATTTTAGGTACTTTGGTTGACCATTTGTTTCTTGTACAGACACTTTTGGCTTATAGTAATGTGTATGTATGAGTTGTGTAATAAAGGTATGTGTCGAATTTTCGGGGTTATATGTATTTACTTGATAGTTCCGTCTGTTTCGGTTATAGTTTTGTTTATTTGTATTGCGTACCTTACGTACTCGGTACATTTTCCATACCGACCCCCCGGGGGGCACGTTTCATGCGTGCGGTACTCCCAGATGAGCTGGTGTGATTGTAGAAGACGTCCCAGCGGAGATGGCAAGCTCCCGTTTTCCGGGAGTGCGGCCGAGTCGGGGTTTATACATTGCGATTTACGGATCCGTGTTAGAGACTTTGCGGACGAGCGTACGTGGGTGTTGGTTGTCGGTCGCCAGCGGCTCCATCGACATGTCGATTTGTTATGTAGTAAATTGTGTATTTTAATTACGTATTTTGTCGATTTGAAAGCTTCGTTATGTATTTGATGATTATTCGGTTTAGAGATTTGAAAAAAAAATTATGTGCGTAATAAGAGTACGTAGGGTTCGCTCGGCTCCGGATGTGGGGTCGGGTGCCCATCACGTCCCATGGAATTGGGGCGTGACACTGATAGAGAAGCACAATTTACAGCTAATTTTTAGAAGTCTTTTCAAGAAAGTCTAGGAACTCAGGTAAGACTTAGCACAGCATTTCATTCACAGACTGATGGGCAAGCCGGACGTACTATTCAGACCCCTAAAGATATGTTAAGGGAATGTGTGCCAAATTTTGGAGGTAATTGGGATGATCATTTGCCGCTTATTGAGTTTGCGTACAACAATTGTTACCACTCTTGTATTCAAATGGCCCCATATGAAGCTCTATACGAGAGGAAATGTAGATCGCCAATTGGATGGTTTGAAGTAGGGGAAACAAAGCTAGTGGGCCCAGACTTGATCCAGCAAGTGGTAGAGAAGGTCAAGCTTAGTCAAGATCGATTATTAACAGCCCAAAGTCGTCAAAAATCCTATGCAAACAATCGTCGATGAGGCTTGGAATTCCAAGTTAACGATTGGGTATTCTTGAAAGTATTGCCGATGAAAGGTGTAATGAGATTTGGCAAGAAGGGAAAGCTTAGTCCCTGGTATATTGGGCCCTACAAGATTGTGCGCAAGGTAGGCCAAGTAGTTTATGAGTTAGATCTACCTTAGGATTTGGAGTCAGTCCACCAAGTTTTTCATGTGTCAATGCTACGTAAGTGCATGGAAGATCCTTCAAGAAATTGTGCCTGTAGAAGATGTCTAAGTTACTGAGAAATTGTCTTATGAAAAAGTACCCGTTGCTATTCTAGATACGTAGGTTTGGAGACTCAGAACAAAAGACGTAGCTTCAGTTAAAGTACTGTGGAGAAACAATAATAGGGAAGAAATGACTTGGGAAGCTGAGAAAGATATGAAGTCCAGGTACCCACATTTGTTTCCACTCCCAGAAGAGCTCCATCCAGAGACACCATTATCCTCAGGTATATGACGCTTCTTTGAGTGATTTCTTGGTCATGTGTGGCCAATATGGATATTGATGTTGTAGCCCTGTGAGGCACTGTATATCTAGGATGTTGTGACAGGATGGTAGTGGTAAAATTACAGGGGAAGCTCTGGCGGAATTTTCTGTTATATCCCGTACTTCATACATTCGGATAATTCGAGAAAGTCGTGGCAAGATAAGGACAAGGTCATTTTCAAGAATTATTTTAAGGTACGAGTTGTTAGGAATACTATTCATGAACATTGGTAGTATGAAAATGTTGGGAAAGACCATGGGTAAAAAGAGAAATTTGCAAAATGGCCAATGGAAATAATATGGAAGGCTAGGGGCGAAATGATAATATTGAGGAAAGTCGAGGGGGAAAACGGGAATTTTACATGAGGTTCATAAGGTTCCAAAGGTGCCATGCAAAAAAAAAAAAAAGAGAAAAGAGAAAAAGAAAAAGATGACAAATAAGTCATCTTTATTTCTAAGAAATTTCTAGAGAGGGCATGTGCCCCTCACATGATCATGGGAATTATATATAAATATGAGAGAAGTCATCATTTAATTCAAGAAATTGGAGAATGAAGAACAAAAAAAAAAAACAAGAAGGAGAGAATCGGCCAAGCAAGAGGAGGAGAAAAAAAAAATTGAGCCATTCATTCTTGATCCAAAAATTCCGTTCTTCTTGAATTCTTACTAAGTTCAAGACCCTCTTCAACATGGTATAATTGTTTAAGCAAGAAAACCACTTTGGTGGCATGCGGAAAATTGAGATTTATATATGTTGTAGTATGTAGAAATGAGTAGAATATATGGAAATATGAAAGTTTGCATGGTGGGGGTGCAAGTATGTATGTGGCCGTGTTTGTGTGTGTTGTTATATAGGTGAGAGGAGCTGAATTTTATGTTGTATTCTAGTTGTGGTTATGGTGAAATTTATATTGGAAGTGAAAGTCGAATGAATTTTGTTGAAAATGGTTGTACGTCGTTATGGGGAATTTATGTGATTTTTTTTTCATGATTTTCGTATAATTGTGAAAATAAGAATTTAAATGTGAACTTTGGTAGTTGTTGATGAATTTGGAAGAAAACAATGTAAGTTGGTAGTGTTGTTGCATTCGTTGAAGTTTCGGATGAAGTATGTATTGGTGGAAATACTTGAATTCGTGAATATTGTTTGGAATGCTTTGTTGAAATATGTTTGAATAACCTTGAGTTAGTAAATGATTATGAGAATAATGATATTAGCTTGATATGGTGAAGTGGGAATGGAAGGTGTCGCCTTATGTAGGACTATTTATGTTATAGTGCGTTTTATGATAATTGTTGATGTTGTTAAATTGTTGGGCTGTTGTTGTTGATATATTGGGCCGAGCTAAGTCTCGGGGATGCTATATGTATAGGGGAAATCTTTGCCGAAATTTTGATAGACAAACATGAATTTAAGTTGAACTCTTGGAAGCTATAACTCACAATTGGTAAACATGACCATTTGTAGATTTTGGAGAAAACGGGATTCGAATTTGGAAAAGCTTAAGAAGCGGAAAAGGTATGTAAGGCTTACCCTTTCTTTCTCTTGGCATGTCCTAGATATACTAGGCTTGAATTTGGACCTCGGGGACAACTCTACTCTTCGGAATCCACGTCCGAAATTGCCCTTTTTCTTTCGGTGGAATTGAACCAATTATGTTGCTAAGGGTTGGAAAAGTTGTCTAAATACCTAGAACTTGAACAAATGGGACCCGACTACCTTAAAACTATCATGAATGATATTATGAAGTGTAAAATACGTAAATTGTGTACGCCACCTCATTTGACCCGAGGTAGGCCCACAATCCCCGAGACCTAATTGTCTTGTTCTATTTGCCTTATTTCCGTAAGATAATTAAGGAAACTTTTGACTATTGTTCGAATTTGATATAAGTATCTGGTAACTCGGATATGAGCATTAGGTTCGACCATTACGATATAAATGCTTCGGTACGGACGATCGATTTGAATATTTTGGTATAAGCATTCCGATGTAAATACTCTGATTTAAGTATTCTGATATAAGTATTCAAAATAAATATTCTGATGTATATGTTCTGACATCGGTATTCTGATCTAAGTATTTTGGTATAAGCATTCGGATGTAAATACTCTGATTTAAGTATTCTAATATAAGTATTCAAAATAAATATTCTGATGTATATGTTCTGACATCGGTATTACGATCTAAGTATTTTGGTATAAGCATTCGATATGATAACTCCGATATGAGTACTCCGGTGCGAGCGTCGATATAAGTGATTTGTGTATTTGTATATGAGTCGTACGATCCGAGTATTTTAATATGAGTATGCTCTACAAGCGTTAATGTTCTTCATGTACGATCTCGGACCGCTTAAACGATCCGAAGAGGTTTACGTATTCCAAACGCTCGCTAACTTTCCGATACTAACTCGGAAGAACCGAAACTCGTTTAGAGCCTTCGAATATTGGTAAGTGTACGTATTCATCGAGTACGGATGTATGTGCATATGGTTTCTCACGGCTCTGCTCGTGCATGGCTCGATGTATCTTTCAGCGGGTCCGGGCCGGGGCATGTTATGTTCTCGTGCGTGCTCTACGGTATGATTACGATTCCGATTCGAGTCCGGGCCGGGACATGTTCTCGTGCGCATTCCTTTGCATTGTTCACGAGCCCCTCTTACTTGCGGGCCGGGACACGTTATACGTATATGCTTATGATGATATGGGGATGGCGGCCGGATGGCATATAATGATTATTCACGGAACCCGCGATGAGGGGGCGGGACACGTTATGTATACTTGGTACATGATTACGATATGCTTGATTCCATATTACCGAATCCCTTAACAAAGGGCCGGGACACGTTATTTGCATATATGACATATGATTCGTATACATGATCCTATTCAACGAGTCCATATCGAGAGGGCGGGACACGTTATACGCGTATGTGATCTATGATTTTGACATGCATTGATGAGTTTATCCACGAGTCCCTCACGGGAGGGCGGGACACGTTAAACATATGTGATATATGACATCATCCCAAGCATTACGTGCATTATGTATTACATCGATATATATGTCATCCTACGAGCACTTACGTACGTTACGCCGCTTCGTCGATATATGCCGATATACGAACGTACGTACGTTCGTATTTCATCCGTTATATGACATCATCGAGCATTACGTACGTTACGCACTCCGTGCGACGTGTGACATCACCGGTGCACTCTTTGTAATTTTTGCACCGCTTCGGGCATGCAATACGCGATTGTAAAATAAGCATTTTGGTACTACGAACAACTCGTTTACTTTACGTACTCCTTCGATATATATGATAGATATGTACGATTTGTGTACGAAAATATAAGGTACGGTATTTTGGGTAATGTATTTATCTTTTAGCTTTGTCTATTTCGGTTATAGTTACGTACTTTATCTTGTATACCTTACATACTCGGTACGTATTAAAATGCGACCCCCTGCTTAACCGGGGCCGCGTTTCATGCCGCGCGGTACTCCCGGATGGGCTGAGGTTATTATAGAAGATGTGCCGGTGGAGTCGGTAAGCTCCATTTGCTCTGGAGCGGCTAGCAGGAGTCGGTACATATGTGATGGTTTACGAATTTGTGTTAGAGACTTTGCGAGACAGCGTCGTGGGTATTGGTTGTCGATGCGCCAGCGGCTCCGTCAGCCGATATGTTGGTTTGTGTTATATACTGAATTTTGTATGATTATAGGTTTGTTCGGTTTGGAAGCTACGAGAAAGAATGTTTTTGAAAAATTTTACTATGCATTTATCTTATCTGATTTAAAAAGTTTAACGTGATTTTATGTGCAGCAAGAGTCTGAGGGTTCGCTTGGCCCTAAGTAAGGGTCGGGTGCCCATCACACCCTAGGGATATTAGGGTGTGACATTTTCATAGCATTCTTAAGAGCTTAACATTCGAGGATGAATATTTTTAAAGGGGGGTAAAATGTTACACCTCGAAAAAAATTTCGGTCGTTTGCGTTGTAAGTAAACGAACGTTAATTCGGAGAGGTCATGAAACCCTTATAAGGTTAAGGAATACTCTTAACAAGTGTTAAGCAAGTGTCTAAAGGTTCCGGGATCAAGCAAATTCAAGAAAATAAGTTTGACGAAAATTTGAAAAAAGTTGGCAGAATTTTAGACAAAAAATTTGGGTAAACTTTAGTGGGGTATATCTCCTAGTATATCAGGAGTTTTGAACTGAAACACAAGCCTAAATTGAAGTTCAGGAAGTCTAATTTTCAATGCAACAAATCATTCCTCAAAACGACATTGGAGAAGGGAGTTATGGGCATTTCAAGATAAGCCTCCAAGCTGCCAAAAGGCTACCTGCGGGCCCCACTTGAAAAGTTGGTTGAACCGACTCTCAAGGGGTATAAATACCCTATTATTCCCCTTTTTTCATCATTTACACTTCTTTTGAGTTCTAAACACATCCATACACTTCTCTTAAACACTTATAACCCCTTAAATCAAGAACTCAACAAGATTACACCAAATTAGTTCATGAAAAGTGATTGTTCTTGTTTTTACTTGATGTTGTGGTGAGTTTGGTCTTGGAAAAAGTTGGTGTGGCTAAAGTTCTTCAAGTATAAGATATGTTCTTCATCCTAGCTCTTATGTTGAGTTGATAAGGTTTAGCAAGTCTTAAAAGTGAAAATAGCTATAGAGGAAAGGTTATAAATTGTTGTGTTGTAGTTGTTGAGTTTATGGACTATTTTGAGCATGTGGTAGCCATGTTTTTGGGCTAATTTACATGTATATGGATGGTATCTAAGGTTTTTGTTGTGTTGATAAGATTATGCTCCTTGATTGGGAAGAAAGGAGGTGTATATTATTATTGTATGTTGATAAACATCGTGTGGGATATTTTATGGAATATTTTGGTATTGATGATGATGTTGTTGGTGTTAGTGTTGTTGTTGTTTTAATTGTTGTTGGTATTATGATTTTGGGCTAGGGATATAAGCAGGGAAGATGCTGCCCGAATTTTGGTAGATTCTAAGGGGGCTTAAGCATTTGATGATAAGCCCAATAGTATATGAATTCTCTTAAATGTAGATTTACAAGCTTGGAAGGATAAGCGTTAAGTAATAGGAGACCAAAAAGGTATGCAAGGCTAAACCCTTTCTTTCTAAAGATATGACTATTTTCTTATGAACCCATACATGTTTTCCATAACATCCTTATCCCTAAAAAGCGAGAAGTTCATGATTCTCAAAGTTCTTATGATGCTAAAGATAGATGTTTTCTAATATGATAATAATGATGAGGACGACCCATTTCTAGAAATTCCAAGGCTTATGATTCTGATGCTATTATGAGATTGTTGAGCTTATTTCATGGATTTCTTGATTTTATTCATTGTTGTTGATCTCACCTTATAATAATTGTTCCTCCAAGGTGAGATACAGCGATGATGATTGTTCCATAACATAAATCGGAGGTTACCGACCTTAAGTCACTCCGATAAAGTTGTAGCTTTTAATTTGGCTCTCATGCATGCTTGATATATACATATGTATGTATTTTAATAATACAGTGCCTACATGGCCGGGCAGATCGGCTAATGGATAATGATAATAACACCGTGCCTATATCGTCGGGCAGGCACCACTTGTGAGAGGCGTGAGATGACTATCCCGGTTGCGGGAGGCCCGGACGCAGGGTAATAGTGATAACACCGTGCCTATATGGCCGGGCAATTTACTTGTATATATTTATGGTGTTGTTTTAAAAGATAAAGTTTGCATGCATGGTATTCGCCTTATGAGGTAATCAGATGTACATGTTGTCTTTATTTCATGCTATGTTCGATAACTTGTGTTATGTTATTATTCATGCCTTACATACTTAGTACATTGTTTGTACTGATGTCCTTTCTTGTAGACGTTGCGTTCATGCCCGCAGGTAGACAGGTAGAAGATCTGATCCTTAGGAGATTCATCAGCAGAGTCTCAAAAATACTTCAGTTGTTCGGGAGCTGTAGTCTTTTGGTACTTCTCTTTCGTATATACATACTTGTGCATAGCGGAGTTCTACCCCATCTTCATGGATTCCTTTATTCTATGTAGAGGCTCGTAGACGGATATGTGTAGCTAGAAGTCCCGTTTCTTTATCAGTTCATATTATTGTATTATATTTTGGCAGCCTTTTTGGCCTATGTTTATGGTCATAGTTATTGATGATTATACAACGATGTGTATTTATCTTGTGACATATGCCTTTACAGATTATGATACCCGTGAGCTGTCTTTGTGGTCCACCTAGAAATGATTATGAGATGTATGTTTAGATCTGCTCGATGGGTTAGCTCCGAGTGCCTGTCATGACCCTCGAGTTGGGTCGTGACAAAAGGGTGAGTTTGCGTGCCACGTATGGGTGATTTGATTAAGACTATTCTGACAGAGGCTCACAGTTCGAGGTATTCCATTCATCCTGGCACTACTAAGATGTATCGCAATTTGAGACAACACTACTGCTGGACTAGGATGAAGCGGGATATAGTGGAGTTCGTTACTCAGTGTTTGAATTGCCAGCAGGTAAAGTATGAACATCAGAAACCTAGGGGTACACTTCAGAGGATGCCCATTCCTGAGTGAAAGTGGGAAAGAATAGCAATGGATTTCATTCTTGTTCTTCCGAAGACATTGGGGAAGTTTGAATCTATCTGGGTTATTATTGACAGGTTGACTAAGTCTGCCCACTTTATTAAGGTGCGAATAACTTATGGCGTGGAAAAACTAGCCAAGTTCTACATTTGTGAGGTGGTTAGGCTACATGGGGTTCCTATCTCCATCGTGTCCGACAGGGGCACAACTTTCACATCTCGATTTTAGGAACATTTGCATGAGGAATTGGGTACTAGGTTGGACCTTAGTATAGCTTTCCACCCTCAGACTGACGGGAAGTCTGAGCGGACTATTCAGGTTCTTGAAGATATGCTTTGGGCTTGTGTTATAGACTTTAGTGGTCATTGGGATCAGTTCTTGCCATTGGCTGAATTTGCATATAATAATAGCTACTACTCGAGCATTAACATAGCTCTATTTGAGGAGTTGTATGGGAGGAGGTGTAGGTCTTCTAGGTTGTTTTGATGCGTTTGAGGTGAGACCTTGGAGTACGGACCTTCTAAGAAAGTCCTTAAAGAAGGTGAAGGTGATTCAAGCTAAACTTCTGGCCACACAGAGTAGGCAAAAGGAGTATTCAGACCGTAAGGTCCGATATCTTGAGTTTGGAGAGAGAGAACAAGTGTTGTTGAAAGTCTCACCCATGAAGGGTGTGATGAGGTTTGGGAAGAACGGCAAGCTTAGGCCAATGTACATTGGGCCGTTTGAGATTCTCAAGCATATGGGGGAGGTAGCGTATGAGTTGGGTTTACCTCTGGGTCTATCAGGCGTTCATCCGATATGTCATATTTCGATGTTGAAGAGGTACCACGATGATGGTTCGTACATAATCCGTTAGGATTTGATTTTGCTAGATGAGAACTGGACATATCAGGAAGAGCCTGTTGCTATCTTAGATATGGATGTTCGCAAGTTGAGGTCCAAAGAAATAGCCTCCGTGAAAGTTCAGTGGAAGAATCTCCCGGTGGAGGAAGCTACTTGGGTAACAGAATCGGATATGCGTAGCAAGTATCCTCGGCTTTTTGTCGAGTCAAGTAACTTTTCCTAGAGTCCTCATCTTTGTCCATTCGGGGGCGAATGGTGTTTTAATTTGTATCTAGTGTAACGACCCTCCCGATCGCTATGGGAATTATACGATCACCTAACCAAATAGAACGTTCCCAAGGGTAGAACGAGCTAACAGAAACTCGATTATATAAGTCTAAGAACTGAAAACTTGACTTGTTTGTGATTGTTGTTTGATTGTGTTGAGTCCATCGGGGGGTGACAAAGGAAATTAGAACTCCGTTGGGAATTCCGAGGCCCCGGGTGAGTTCGTATGATCTTTTTATGTCTATATACATGTTTTGTTTGTGTTTGTGAGGCCTCGGATGAAATGTTGGGTGGTGGAGTTGAATAACTATGAAATTTGCGAGCTCACTGGTTCAGTGGTACCGCTGCGGCGAAAGTATCACCGCCATGGTGGGACCGCTATAGCGGCCAGCTTTTCGCCTTAGCGATGAGTCAAAATTCATTGTGTCCGCTGTGGTGGGCACTGGACCGCTATGGCGATATTACTATAACAGGATCAGGCCTGCCATGGCGGAGGTCAAGTTTAGTGTGGTCTGCTATAGCAGGCACTTGGCCGTTATAGCGAGACCGCTACAACTGTCAACAGGAACAGAAAGTCGACTATTAAACACTTAGTTTCGAATTCTTTATTCATAAAACTCCAAAACAGTTCCCTACAAGCACCTAGGGAAAATTTCCAAGCTAGGGCAAGAATAACATTGAGAGGTAAGTCTCAACAATTCCTTCCATCATTATGCTATCATCTTCATGATTATCACCCTTTTTATGGGTCTATAATAGTGAATTAGAACTAGTAACCCTAGAACATAATAGACCTTCTATAGTTGATTGGTTATGATTGTTAGCTTGTGTTTATCTTCTAATGGCTTAGGTTATCACCTTTTAATCAAGAATTGAACCATTAGAGTCATGAACTAAGTAAATTGAGACTTAGGGTTTCATAAAAATTGTAGCTTGACTATGCAAACTGCTTGTAATAGATGAATTGATTGAATAGCCTTATAAATTGATAATTGGTGGTTTCTAAGGCAAATGTTAGGTTGATTTACACCTAGAAATAATTCACCCATTGAAATGGGGCTAGAGGGAAGGGTGTTCTTGAATTGATTTTGTGATTAGAGTAATTATGACTTATTGAGCATTCTAATTGCTAGACTTTCAGTAGTCCAAGGCTTTACGGAAGGGAAAGGCTATAGCGGAGTAATCTGCATTGTCCCAGCTCTACATTTGAGGTAGGTTACGGTCTACTTGAGTTAGACTTTAATTAGTTGATTGTATGTGTTGTGAAATTAATAGGAGAAAGCATGTCTGGTCTTCAAATATGATTTCGTGCAGTTGACCTTCCTATATGTTGTTGTTTGAGTGATTATGTAGGCTTTGTGCCACTATTCATTATGTTGAGACTTACAGGTTGATGGTGTTGTGATGAGAAGCTATTATGATCTTCTTAGTTGAATTGAGATATGAATGATAATTTGATTATTGACAATAATCTGACACTAGACGCGGATATATATACATATATGAAAAGGCTCATTTGACCGGGGGTGAGAATGAAGCCTAGATTTAAACAGGAACATTTGATCGGGGGTGAGGATATGACCTAGTTGTGAGCTCGGGTTAGAGGAGTGAGTCCGGAACGAGTGGTACATGGACACCATGGTGTTATATTCCGCGTTTTGTGCGATCGGATAATTCAAGATAATTGCGGGAAAATAACAAGCAAGGCCTTATTTTTATTTTGTTTGGCATATGAGTTGCTTATGAAGAATTTAGAAGCGAAAATATTAAAAAAGGCTAGGGGCAAAAAGGTAAATTTGCCATATGACCTATAGAAACAAGGAGGAACGTCAGGGGTAAATTTGGAAATTGGAGAATAATTTTTCATGAATTGTAAGACACAAAAAAAAAATAAGTGGGCTTGGTGTTGGGGCCATGTTTGGCCGTCCACCACATGGTGGGCTTAAGCCCACATATTATTTTAATTAACTATATAGAAGATGACTAAGTCATCTTACTTAGTTAATTCTCTAGAAATTTCAAGAAGAGAAAGAACAACAAAGAGAAGGAGAAAACATAAGAGGCCATTCGGCCATCTTCAACCCAACAAGAACCTTGAGGAAAAATTTACCAAAAATTATTTTCTTCTAGCCAAACAATCCTTTGAAGGGTCCTTAGCAAAGTGAAGTGGTTATTGGAGCAAGAAAAACATATATTCATACAAGTTGCAAATTCTAGCCAAGTGAAGAATCAAGGAAAAAGGTAAGGTTTAAGCCTTTTCTTATATGTTATGGATAATTATGTAAGTTGTAATATGTGAAAGTGGAAGAAATTCATGGAAATATGGACACTTGTTGTGGCCGTGCATGTGCATGTATGTGTGTGTGTAGGAATAATGGCTTAATTATTTTATCTAGTGTTTGGTTGTTATTATTGCGGATGCTATGTTGATAATGGAAGTTGAATGATTTTTGAGAGGTGGTAGTTGTGTATGCATGATGTTGGCCGTGTAGTTGTGTAAATTGAATATTATGTTCTTACATGTATGAAAAACAATGATATTAATATGGTGTTGTTGGAATATATATATATATTATAAGGTTGTCATTGTTTTTATTGGAGTTGGAAAGTCTTGAAGAAAGTAGTAGGTTCATTGAAGTGTTAGAATGTATCTTGGGTTGGTTATTGAAATGGTTAGTGGGGTTGTTGACATTATGTTGATAGTTTGGCCGGGTTGAATTCCCGGATTGTTGTTGATTAAAAAAATTGGCTAAGTTGAATTTCGGGGACGATGTATTTACAGGGGGAAGTGCTTTGCCCGAAATTTCGGTAGCTAGTGTCACTTTAAGAATCCAATTCTAAATGTTCTAATTAAGGTTTGGTGAATGTGACCAATTTGTAGATTTCGGCGGATTTGCAACTTGAATTTGGAATAGCTCAAGGAGCGGAAAAAGGTATGTAAGGCTTCACTCTCTTTCCTTGGCATGTCTTAGACGTAATAGGTTTGGATATGGGCCTCGGGGACGATCCTATCCCTAGAAATCTAAGATTGAATTTGACCCTTTTTCATTCAATAGAATTGAATTAAATGTTCTATGAATAGTTGGAAAAGTTGCATAACCATCTAGAACTTGCACCAATAGAACCCGGCTACCTTAAAACTCTCATAAGTGATGCCATGAAATGTAACATACGTAAATTGTGTGCGCCACCTCATTTGACTCGAGGCGGGCCCACTGTTCCTGGATTTTCTTTATTGCTCCGTTTATCAAACGATAGGTGTTGTAACTATTCTAATGAGAATAATTCTATGATGATAATGATGACGATGATGAAAAAAAGAGAGGATATGTCTATGATAAGCATGACAAGAATGATTCCATGACAAGAGCCTTAAGTCAAGAATCCAATGCGAGTATGAAATTGTTAAATTAGTTTTGATCCTTAATTTCATTCCTTGGTTATGATACTATTTTCTAAGTATTTCAAGCATATGAACTAACGTTTATGATGTCCATGATTTCGTTTCACGTTTTCTGTTAATATTATTTTTCCGTTGATAGTCCCGCCTTATAATTATCGTCCCTTTAAGATGAGACATATGTATATGAGATATGTATATGTACATGGGGTAGGGGAAGGGATATATGGGGAAAGGAAAGGGAAACATGTTTCATTGCCACCTGGTCAGCTGGCTTATCATCCCGGACGCGGGACATATGGGCGAGCCGACGTATATCGGCGCTATGTGGGCGAGCCGACATTGTTCGGTGCTATGACATGACACGATATGCTATGACATGACACGATATGCTATGACATGACACGATATGCTATGACATGACACGATACGTTATGATATGATATGATGCGATATGATATGATATGATATCATGATATGATACGATATGATATGATATGATATGATAAGATACGATACGATATGATAAGATATGAAGCGATATGATATGATATGACACGATATGACATGATATGATACTATATGACATGATATGATATGATATGATATGATACGACATGATATGAAATGATACGATATGATATGCTATGACAAGACACGACTTGATGTAAGTTCTAATTTCTATGTCTACGAAAAGAAACGTGTTTTTTTAAAAAGGAAATACAAGCATGCATGGTATCCAAAAAAAAAAGGGTATTCCTATGTGCGGTTATTTTCTCTCATCCCACTATATGTCCTATGGACCCATGACATGATTATCCATACTTTGTGTCTTTGCTTGGATTATTAGTTTCCATGCCTTACATACTCGGTACATTATTCGTCTTGACGTCCCACACTTGTGGACGCTGCGTTCCATGCCGCGCGAGTCGGCGGGCGGACGGACTTGACCCTAGTAGAGAAGCTACAGTGATTGTAGCGAGCGCTCCATTTGTTCGGAGCCTCGGTTCTTTGGTACTATTTTGTATATATATATGTATTCGGCACGGCGTGGGTATAAGATGTCTTCCTATGTATATATGTACTATGTTTAGAGGCTCGTAGGCGTATATGTACAGTTAGATGTTTTGTACTTTGATGTCCTCATCGTGTATAATGTGATAGCAACGTTTGCTAGCCTATGTTTATACTATGCTAAAAATGTTAAGTGACAAAGGAAAAAAAAAATACGGTGTTGTTCATGACGGCCCACTATAGTGATAAGAATGACACGAGATAAGAGGTGCCGTACAAGTATCGGGTACCCGTCGCGGCCCTAGTTGGGTCGTAACAAAAGTGGTATCGAGAAGGCGGTCCTAGGGGTTTGTCTATGAGCCGTGTCCGGTAGAGTCCTTTTATGGGTGTGTAGCGCGCCACGCTTATAAACGGGAGGTCACAGGGGCATTTAGGAAATATGACCTTCTTTGTACTTAGATCGTGCGATAGAGCTATGTTACCGAGTTTCCAGTTCTTTTCCTAATCTTTGTTATGGTTTCGGTAATGCGATGAAGAAGAAGGCTACGGCGGCCGGAAGGGCAAGACGGGTGGCGGGAAAAAGTTGAAGCCACCGCGGAAAGAAGAAGGCGAGTCTCGTAAGAGGTACTCCCCCCGAATGAAATGCTCCCCGTTGAACATTGAGAGAGAGCCCCGGCTCCGGCCCCGGTGGTAACACCGCCGGCGGCTCGGGCCATATGGCGGAGGCCATCCATATTTTTGACCCGGCCTAGTTTATGCGCAAGTTCAACGGCAAGATGTAGACCGGGGACATGGCGGTGGTGCAAGGGCATGATACTGTATATATATCGAGTTCCATGGCTCGAAACCGGAGGAAGACCCGCAATTTCATAGATGAGATGTTAAGGACATAGAGAATAATACATGCTTCGGATACGAGAGTCGGTGGAATTGGCTTCCTACGACGGCGGGATGTGCGCTTGTGGTATAATAACCGGATATCCTTCGAGGGAAATGCCCTCCTCGTGATTTACGGAGGCATTTTTCCGACATTTTCTACCGCCGGAGGTTCGACGAGCTCGAGCCGATATGTTTTTGAATCTTAAGTGGAAATATGAGTGTCGAGAGAATATAGTCTTCGCTTTAACTCGTTAGCCCGGTATGCCCCAACCATGATAGGCGATATGGAAGATCACGTACATCGGTTTGCGAGTGGGTTGGGCCACATATAATTAAGGTGTGCTTGACGGCTTCAAATGGGATGACTATTGCTCGTATCTAGGCCCATACCCAAAACTTGAGGAACAATATCGGCTACGGAGAGGGGAGCGTTATCCGGATAGGGGTTCTAGAAAAAGCCGAGGCGTATTTCGGGGCTAAAAGCGAATACGTGGGGGGATGTGTGATGAGGGGCAATTTTGGTATTCATGCCAGATCGGTGGCCATCGCACCACCTCGATTTGCGGATAGGGGGATTTGATCGCTCGTCTATCGGGACCGCATCGTGTACTAGAGCTTCGGGGTCCCGATAGATTTCCTTCCGAGGGACGGGGACAACCCCCACTACGGTGTGCTCGGTGTGGAAGGCCACACTGGGGGCGTTTATCGAGGATGGGGTGCGTGTTATGCCCGCGGACGGACCGACCGATCATTTGATGCGAGATTGTCCGAAGGAATGAGGAAGTAGAGCTCGGAGTCGGGTCGGCGGTGGGTTCATCACCGTCCGCGCGCCCTCCGGGCAGACCTCCCAGCTCCGGCAGGTCGTGGTCGAGCGTAGGAGGAGCATCCAGCTCGGCCATCCCTCCGCACCGTATATACGCATTGGCGGAAAGGCGGGATCTAAACCTTCCGAGATGCGGGCCACATGGCACTTTCGGCAATTTTTCTACGATATGTGGGTGTTAAATTGACACGGATTCTACTTTATCATGCACCGTTCTTTGTATTCGAACGTATTAGGAATTCGGGGAATTTAGGATAAAAAGTAGCCATATGAATACTAGGGATTGCGAAGGTTAGAATTGTAATTAAAAGAAAGGACGTGTTACGCGGACGTGTTGAAAACTGCTAAGACCCCAACTTGTCCCATATTACGTGATAAAGGTAGCGCGGGGGAGTGGAGACAAAAATACTAGCATTAAGATACTGAAATGTACCAAAGTTTCGAGGTTAAGCGTGCTAGGGTGAGAGCAATTTCAAGATGGGTGACCCCCTGGGAAATAAGCTGAAAATTCCATAAATGTATATATGGGAGACGAATGTGAAACGGGGGCAATTTAAAGCGAAATTAAGATATGTGGAGCGGCTAGATACCTTATAAAGGTCACAGGGTAAGATCGATATTGAATCCACACTAGTTAAGGCTAGAGACTCCTGACACATTAGTATACGGGAACATAGTTAGCGAGAGGATAGACCTAACAGACTCCGCAATGAAGGAGCCGCCATTGTAAGGAGATCGCGGAAGGCAATGAAATTAAGTTGAGTGGCCCATAGAATGGTATTTGAGCTTCTAAAAACGAATATGTGAAATGGTCGTATGTGACAATTGTAAAGGAGACCTCCCCGAAGTATCACAATATACCATAAGGCCAGTTCAACATTCGAGGACGAATGTTCTAAAGGGGGGGAGGATGTTATATTCCGCGTTTTGTGTGATCGGATAATTCAAGATAATTGCGGGAAAATAACAAGCAAGGCCTTATTTTTATTTTGTTTGGCATATGAGTTGCTTATGAAGAATTTAGAAGCGGAAATATTAAGAAAGGCTAGGGGCAAAAAGGTAAATTTGCCATATGACCTATAGAAACAAGGAGGAACGTCAGGGGTAAATTTGGAAATTGGAGAATAATTTTTCATGAATTGTAAGACACAAAAAAATAAGTGGGCTTGGTGTTGGGGCCATGTTTGGCCGTCCACCACATGGTGGGCTTAAGCCCACATATTATTTTAATTAACTATATAAAAGATGACTAAGTCATCTTACTTAGTTAATTCTCTAGAAATTTCAGGAAGAGAAAGAACAAAAAAGAGAAGGAGAAAACATAAGAGGCCATTCGGCTATCTTCAACCCAACAAGAACCTTGAGGAAAAATTTACCAAAAATTATTTTCTTCTAGCCAAACAATCCTTTAAAGGGTCCTTAGTAAAGTGAAGTGGTTATTGGAGCAAGAAAAACATATATTCATACAAGTTGCAAAATTCTAGCCAAGTGAAGAATCAAGGAAAAAGGTAAGGTTTAAGCCTTTTCTTATATGTTATGGATAATTATGTAAGTTGTAATATGTGAAAGTGGAAGAAATTCATGGAAATATGGACACTTGTTGTGGCCGCATGTATGTGTGTGTGTAGGAATAATGGCTTAATTATTTTATCTAGTGTTTGGTTGTTATTGTTGCGGATGCTATGTTGATAATGGAAGTTGAATGATTTTGGAGAGGTGGTAGTTGTGTATGCATGATGTTGGCCGTGTAGTTGTGTAAATTGAATATTATGTTCTTACATGTATGAAAAACAATGATATTAATATGGTGTTGTTGGAATATATATATATATATATATTATAAGGTTGTCATCGTTTTTATTGGAGTTGGAAAGTCTTGAAGAAGGTAGTATGTTCATTGAAGTGTTAGAATGTATCTTGGGTTGGTTATTGAAATGGTTAGTGTGGTTGTTGACATTATGTTGATAGTTTGGCCGGGTTGAATTCCCGATTGTTGTTGATTAAAAATTGGCTAAGTTGAATTTCGGGGATGATGTATTTACGGGGGAAGTCTTCCGAAATTTCGGTAGCTGTGTGTCACTTTAAGAATCCAATTCTAAATGTTCTAATTAAGGTTTGGTGAATGTGACCAATTTGTAGATTTCGGCGGATTTGCAACTTGAATTTGGAATAGCTCAAGGAGCGGAAAAAGGTATGTAAGGCTTCGCTCTCTTTCCTTGGCATGTCTTAGACGTAATAGGCTTGGATATGGGCCTCGGGGACGATCCTATCCCTAGAAATCCAAGATTGAATTTGACCCTTTTCCATTCAATAGAATTGAATTAAATGTTCTATGAATAGCTGGAAAAGTTGCATAACCATCTAGAACTTGCACCAATAGAACCCGGCTACCTTAAAACTCTCATAAGTGATGCCATGGAATGTAACATACGTAAAGTATGTGCGCCACCTCATTTGACTCGAGGCGGGCCCACTGTTCCTGGATTTTCTTCATTGCTCCGTTTATCAAACGATAGGTGTCGTAACTATTCTAATGAGAATAATTCTATGATGATAATGATGACGATGATGAAAAAAGAAAGAAAGAAAGAGGATATGTCTATGATAAGCATGACAAGAATGATTCCATGACAAGAGCCTTAAGTCAAGAATCCAATGCGAGTATGAAAGTGTTAAATTAGTTTTTGATCTTTAATTCTATTCCTTGGCTATGATACTATTTTCTAAGTATTTCAAGCATATGAACTAACGTTTATGATGTCCACGATTTCGTTTCACGTTTTCTTTTAATATTATTTTTTTTGTTGATAGTCCCGCCTTATAATTATCGTCCCTTTAAGATGAGACATATGTATATGAGATATGTATATGTACATGGGGTGGGGGAAGGGATATATGGGGAAAGGAAAGGGCAACATGTTTCATTGCCACCTGGTCAGCTGGCTTATCATCCCGGACGCGGGATGCCCGGACGCGGGACATATGGGCGAGCCGACGTATATCGGCGCTATGTGGGCGAGCCGACATTGTTCGGTGCTATGACATGACACGATATGCTATGACATGACACGATATGCTATGACATGACACGATATGCTATGACATGATACGATACGTTATGATATGATATGATACGATATGATACGATATGATATGATATGATATGATATGATATGATACGATACGATATGATAAGATATGCAGCGATATGATATGATATGACACGATATGACATGATATGATACTATATGACATGATATGATATGATATGATATGATATGATATGATATGATATGATATGATACGACATGATATGAAATGATACGATATGATATGCTATGACAAGACACGACATGATGTAAGTTCTAATTTCTATGTCTACGAAAAAGAAACGTATTTTTTTTTCTAAAAAGGAAATACAAGCATGCATGGTATCCAGCCTGAAAAGGGTATTCCTATGTGCAGGTTACTTTCTCTCATCCCACTATATGTCCTATGGACCTATGACATGATTATTCATACTTCGTGTCTTTGCTTGCATTATTAGTTTTCCGTGCCTTACATACTCGGTACATTATTCGTACTGACGTCCCTTCTTGTGGACGCTGCGTTCCATGCCGCGCAGGTCAGCAGGCGGACAGACTTGACCCCTAGAAGCTCCATCGATTGCGGTATTGTAGCGAGCGCTCCGGTTGTTCCGGAGCCTCGGTTCTTTGGTACTATTTTGTATATATATGTATTCGGGCACGGCGGATGCTCGGCCCTTCCTATGTATATGTGTACTATGTTTAGAGGCTCGTAGACAGATATGTACAGTTAGATGTTTTGTACTTTGATGGTCCTCGTCGCTGTATAATGTGATAGCAACGTTTGCTAGCCTATGTTTATACTATGCTATTAATGTTAAGTGACAAAGCAGAAAAAAAATACGGTGTTGTTCATACGGCCCACTTAGTGATAAGAATACGACACGAGATAAGAGGTGCCCGGTACAAGTATCGGGTACCCGTCGCGGCCCTAGTTGGGTCGTGACACATGGGTCCCCTGTAGGTCTTGATTACTGAGCAATGACATCAATTAGCATGTGTGTACAGCGTGTATATGGTTATTATTGGTAGACTTATTCCGTTGTTTGCTTCAGTTGATCTGACTGTTGATATCATTGGGTGACTTGATTTCTATTATCCTTGGTTGACTTGTTGTTGGGTTATTTAATTATGTGTTGTTGGATGGCTTGTCTATTTTATTGGTTTTATGATGTATGAATGATACTAATCTTAGTCAGCCTATGATATCTATCGGTACATAGTGTTTGTACTGATACTACCTTGCTGCATTCTTTGGAGTGCAGATTGTGATCCAAAGATTGCTACTCGACTTCATATCTAGCATTGAGGTTGTTTGCTGACAGATTTAGGGTGAGCTTCTATCCATGCCAGGCCGCCCGAAGATCTTCTTTTATGATGTCTATTTCTTTTCTAGACATTGTTGGTCATTTATTTATGCAACTTACATTCCTTAGACATGTTTTGGATTAGAGTCCTTGTACAGTGACTTTTGGATTTTGGGCTTGTAATAATTAGGACTTCCGCATTTACTTCCTTATTTTATGGCATGACTAAATTTTAATTTATCTCGTGCTTGAATGGTTAATAACTGATTGAATTGATTAATATAAAAATGGACTTGAATGAATAGATGGCTTACGTTTTGGGTTCGCCCAATAGGAGTTAGTGTGGGTGCCAGTCATGGCAGGTTGGGTAGTGACATCACTTTCACGGGTCTGATGGATTTTACTTCAGATTTGAGGTATGACAGGTTTTACTGAGCGTTATAGTGGTTTGCGACTAGAGTTGATGATGTCTAACCGAGGGCAGATATTTGAGAGTTCACGATAGTACTTGGTGATTAAAGATTTGAGAAGGTTTGAGCTATGATTTTGGCCAAGTGGTTTCGATACCGGGTTACGAAACTAACAGACTTGGAACTAGTGCAATCAGCTTTGGGTAAGATTAGTTTTGATGAAATTGCTTAGAATTTCCTCGGATAAAGCAAGGATTCTTTTATGGGGAAAGGAAATTATGATTTGGGCTTGTGGCATCGGTCTATGTGTTTCTAAGGAATCTTGGTGTGAAGGACGGCCTAGAAAGGTGTGAGAGAAGGATTGGTAGAATCGAAATTTTTTATCGTTACAGGTTAGACAACGTTTGTGGCTACAACTAAAGGATGGTGGTGATTAAGGTAATATTTGTGGATTCAATCTAACATGTATAGAGATATGATTATAATCAACTCAGGAAATTCGAGTGGAGTCAGTTGTCACATTCGAGGATCATATGTCAAGGAAATTTTGGCTATGAAGAAATGGAAATTTGGGTCGTTGAACTAAGTTAAAGGTAGTTTGAGAGATAATGTCACGACCCAAACCGATGAGTCATGACGAGTGCCTGACCTCTACTGACCAGACACCCTTATACTCATACCTGGATCTCACTGAATAACAGGGTAGCCCATAAATGACTTATAACTAAACTATACTGACCTTGTAAGAAAAACACCATGAACTCTATATCAAGAACTCACAACCACCTGTATATATACATACTGAAAATAACAGAGCAAGTCGACTAGTCCGCTATGTAGGCTGTACAACAAAATAAGATCCGACAAGGCTACATAACATCCCAACTATATACAACTGTCTATAGACCTCTAATGGAGTACAAAGCTATAGAAAGGATGGGAGAGGGCCCCGTCATATGTTATATCCCGTACTTTTGCGTATTCGGGAAATTTGGAAATAATTGTGACTTGTAAGAATAAGGCAATATTTTGATTTTGGTCAATATGTATGTTGTTGTTCTTGAAAAATGTAAACGCGAAATATTGAGGAAGGCCAAGGGCAAAACTGGAATTTTGGAAATTAGTTCCGGGAATTTCAAACAAGATTTATAACCAATTGGGCTCAAAAAAAAAAAAGAGAAAAAAATCAAGGCCCAACCCAAGGGGTGGCCGGCCATGGCATGAAAAATAATAAGAAAAGGGTCCAAGCCCAATATAATTTATCCATGTGATAAATTAATAAAAAGGGGCAATTATTCATCAAATCCCCTAGAATTTTCAAGACAAGAGAAAGAGAGAAAAACAAAGAAAAACAAGAAGAACAAAGAGAAGGGCCATTCGGCCATGACCATGGAATTTCACCCCTCAAAATATTGTTCCAAAAATTATTTTCTTGTTGTATTCCTACTAATTCAAGGCTCCTCTACAACTTGGTGTAGTTGTTTTGGAAGATTGAGCATTAGTTTCATCAATTTTATCACTTGAGTTAAGTGAAGAAGTTGGAAGGAAAAGGTAAGAATTCATCCCTTTTATTTATGTTATGAAGGTTTGTTTGTGTTGTAGTAGATGGAAATGAGTAGAATTGTTATAGCCCGTACTTCGTACGTTCGGATGTTGTGAGACAATGGTGAGAAGTTAAGGACAAGACTATGTTCTAAAATAAATTTAGTGTCGGAGTCGTTGGGAATGTTATTTATGAATATTGGTATTGTGGAAATATTGAGAAAGGCTAAGGGCAAGAAGAGAAATTCGCAAAATGGGCCGTGAAAATAATGTGGAAGGTTAGGGACAAAATGGTAATAATAAGGAAAGTCAAGGGGTAAAATAGTAATTTCACCAAGTACTAGAAAAAGTCTTGAAAAGGGGCAAAGTGTAAATGGAGAGGGACCAAAGTGTATTAAGGAAGACACTTGGTCTTCTTTGACCAAGGGAACAAGTTCAAGAAAAGAAAAGAAAAATCAAGAAAAGAGAAGAAAAGTCTAGAAAGGAAAGAAAGGGACATGAGGCTATACTTGAGGGACTTAAACACAAATATGAACAAGTAGTGTAATATATATATGCATAAGTTGGTCATATTTTAACAAGAGAGAGCAAGAACAAAAGATGAAGGAGAGAATATAGTAGGTATTCGGCCAAGGAAAAAAAAAAAAAAAAAATTTGGCCATGAGAAATTGATCAAGAAAAAAATTATTTTCTTCTATGTTTTCTACCCTTTGGAAGATGCTAACCATCATGGAGCAATTGTTGGGGCAAGCCAAGCCTTTGTTCATGCAATTCCCCACTTAAGTCATGTTGAAGAACTAAGTGAGAAAGGTGAGTTTTAATCCTCTTTTGCATATGTTATGGTGATTGTGAATGTTGTATTATATGGAAATGGATGAAAAACATGGAAATATGCATGTTGTATGTTGGCCGAATATATGTGTTGTGTTGGAGTAAAGTGATGAGTTAATATTATCTAGTAATTGATTATTGAGTTATGGATGTTTGGTACATATTGTAGAGTATAGAAACGGATGGAAATTTACGGGAATATGGAAGTTGTGGTTGTGGCCGTGTGGTGCATGGTGTGGGCTGTGGTGTGTATGTATGTTGTTGTATGAAAGAGTGATGAATCAATTTCATGTAGTAAGTTGGTTGTTGTAATGTGTAGAAATAAATGAAAGTGTGTGGAACATGAATGTTGTCGTTGTAATGTAAAGAAAAGGGTGAAAATTCATGAAAAGCATGCATGTGTGTAGGTGTAGAAAAAAACGGATTGAATTTATTTAATGATTTGAATGGTTGAGAATTTAGTTTTTATTGTTCTTGTTGAAATTGGAAGGTGTTGAATAAAGTAGTATGTTGATTAAATCATATTGAATAGAATTGAATGTTGAAGTGTTGCTAGAATAGTTGCTAATATTGTTGTTGGTTTGGCGGTTTGAATTCCGGATTGTGATGGATGAGAAATTTGGCTATATTGAATGTTGAGGATGGTATATTTACAGAGGAAGTCTTTGCCGAAATTTCGATAGCCAAGTGTTTCCTTAAGACCCTAACTCTAAGAATCCTAATAAGAGTTTTGGTAAACATGACCAATTTGCGATTTTGACGAGATTGCGACGTGAATTTGGAATAGCAAAAGGAGCGGAAAGAGGTATGTAAGGCTTCGCCCTTCATTCTATGGCATGTCTTAGACGTACTAAGTTGGATACGGGCCTCGGGGACTATTCCTTTTCTCGAAATCCAAGATTGAAATTCGCTACTATTCATTCAGTAGAATTGAACTAGAAATGGTGCGAAATGTTGGAAAACTTCTTAAACCCCTAGAACTTGCATAAAGAGGACCCGATTACCTTAAATCATTATAAATAATGCTATGACACGTAGCATATGTAAATATGTCAATGATGACCGTGATAACGATAACGCTAAGAAGGAGCATATGTCCATGATAAGCATGACACAGGTGATTCCTTGACTAAGGTGAAGAATATGATCCTATAACGATAACAATGGAGTCGAAAATGAACAAAATGCCTATGTTAGATATGTAGACGATATACTTTGCTATAAAAAAATGAAAATATGAGAATATTAAACTATTTCTGGATACCCCAATTCTATTGTAGGTAATGACTATTCTAAGGATTTTAAATACATGGAATCATGTCTTATGACCCCATTGATGTGTGTACCCGACATACGCACATGTATATGATAACGAAATCGGAGCGCTATATAGACGTTCGATAAATATACATGATATAAGTACATGTATATAATAGCGAGAATCGGAGCGCTATAGACGGCCGTAAATATATCGATATGTGTGTACATGACAAAAAGAATCGGAGCGCTATAGACGGCGATATATGTATGTGATATGAGTTTATGTATATGATGAAAGAGCCGGGCGCTATAGACGCCGATATATTTACGGGGAAGATGGAGATAAGGGCGAAGCGTTATATACGCATATCCACCTGATCAGTTGGAGTATGGCACATGATATCGTCCCGGACGCGGGATGCCCGGACGCGGGATGTGCATATTATGGTTAAATGGATCGGCTGCCGACGCCTCGGCAATATAATATATTCTATTTTTTTTTATATATGTATATATATGTGAGTGAGGAAAGCTAAGGAAGCACGATTCGCCCGAGGGCACTTATATGTACGGGTTACTCTATATCCTACGATACGGTCTATGTTTCCATACGGTTTTACTCGTACACGGGTTACGATTTGCACGTGAAATGTCTCATATGTAGAATACACTCTTTACATGATATGCTCTCTGACAAATCTTACTAAGTTGTTACTATTCACGCCTTACATACTCGGTACATTGCTCTGCCGACCTCTTCTTCGGGGCCGTTTCATGTCCGCGCGTACACCCGGACGCAATTTCGAGTTAGCATAGAAGGTGTCCAGTGAGTTGGTGGGCTCAACTTGTTCGGGAGTCTTTGCGAGTTAGAGTATATGTGCTATGATGGCTTGTTCAAGTTAGAGACTTCGCAGACGGGAGTCGTGGGTATTGGGTTGTTATGTGTAAGCGGCTCCAATGGCCCGATATGCTATTATGTTTCGGGTCACGAGTCTTTTATGATGTCTGATTCTATTTATGAAAAAAAAAATTCTATGTAATCATTACTTACTAGTTCATAAGTTCATATGTGCAATAAGAGTTAGCGGGTTCGCTCGGCTCCGAAGATGGGGTCGGGTGCCCATCACACCCTAGTAAAGTCGGGGTGTGACAAGAATATATAGAAATATGGAAGTTTGCAAAGTGGGTGTGCATGTGTGCATGTGGCCGTGTATATGTGCTATGTGGTGTAGTTGGGATGAGTTGAATTTTATGTTGTATTTTAGTTGTGGTTATTGTGGAATTTGTATTGAAAATGAAAGTTGAATGAAAATTGGATGAAGTTGGAAAATTGCCATGTTGACCGGTAGTATATATTGGTGATGAATAATGATGGATTTATTTTGTTTAGTATGTTAATTGTGTTGTTTTGATCCTTATAATGTAAAGGAAGGCTAGATGGTTTAATTTCGCATTGAAGTAGATTGTAGAAGATTATGTTGTTTTAGTATGACTTTATGATATTACGGAAATGAAGTTGTTAAAGTGTGGATTATGGTTGTTGGTTATGAATTTGTAAATAGAAATGTGTTGTGATGGTTTTGTTGCGTATGTAGGAATTTTGGGTGGAATATGGAATTGATGGAATTGTTGAATATTGGATATATGGCTTGGAATATTCTTGGCTTGTGTTTGAATGGTCTTAAATTAGTATATGAACATGAAAATATTAATATAGATTTGAAAGTACAAGTTGGATTGGAAGTTGTTGCATTATTTGGAAAGGAAGACTATTTATGTTAGAATGCGTTTTGTTGTGATTTTGATGATTGTTGTTATTGTGGTGGTTGTTCTTGTCGATATTATGGCCGAGCTAAGTCTCGGGGATGTTGAGTTTATAGGGGAAATGCGCAAATTTCGGTAGACAAATATGAACTTAAGTTGAACTTTTAGAAGTTATAACTTACATTTGGTAAAATGTGACCAAATTGTAGATTTTGGTGAACTTGAGACTTGATTTTGGAGACGTAGAAGCGGAAAAGGTATGTAAAGCTATCCCTTTTCTTCTTTTGGCATGTCCTAGATATTCTAGGTTTGAATTTGAGCCTCGGGGTTATCCTGCTCATCGAAACCCGAGTTTGATTTTAGTTACTATTCATTCAGTACAATTGAATCATGATCTTTACGTTTTGTTGGAAAACTATTCGAATATCCATAATTTGCGCAAATGTGATGGAATTGTTTTGAAGCTTACATAGATGACTCCATAGAGTCTAAAGTTCGTAATTTATGTCCGCCACCTCGACTTGACCGAAGGTGGGCCCACTAGCCCCGAGTTTCTTTCGTTGGTCTTACTTAATCTACTTTCGTATGAAATAAAGGGAGGACCTTTGCCTATGAATTTGAGAGTCCGTTTGGTGTGTTCCATAAGTTATTTGAAAGCTTCTAAATGTGAACGACACTAAATTTTCAGAAAATAGTTTATGAAGTATTTTTCAAAAGTTTTGTAAATCTAAAGGCTCACGTCTTTTGTATATTAATTCCGAGGACCCAATATTGCTTTGAGCCTTCGATCTTAATATGAATATGTATACGTAATTATTTACGAGTCTTGAAATTTAATTGGGTATATGCATATGACTTACGCACTACTGCGCTTAGTGCCTATACTATGACATCGTTCGCCGATTCCGGGCGGTTTGTGATCGTGCGCATCATGATAAATTCGGTAGTATCTTTGTGTTCGGTTTTCGAGACCTCGCCATAGGTAGGGTTAGTTTATGGAGTTATGCTGTGATATGGCCTATGATATGTTTGATGACATGATATGTTTGATGATATGATATGTTTGATGATATGATATGTTGTGTTCGGGGTGTACGGAGATTTGAAACTTTTACGGAGTATGCTGTGTTGTGGCACCAGCGTCGGAGTGGTGACCACGTTCACGAGCTTTATACATGATTTTCTATTTGCATTATGTACATGTCTTGGTCTGATTTTGGTACTTTCCGTCCGGTATTTTCTCTCTGTACCCTTTACTTCAGTTATGGTTTGGATTTCTGTACTTTATGCTTTACATACTCAGTACATCTTTCGTACTGACCCCCCCTTTCTTCGTGTTATATCCCGCCTTTTTGCATAATCGGAAAATTCGAAATAATTGTGATTTATGAGAAAGGAGGCCATGTTTGAATTTTTCTTGGTAAGTGTGTGGCGGATATGGAAGCTTGAATGTGGGAACACCGGAGAGGCCTAAGGGCAAAATTGGAATTTTGAAAATTTGTTTCGGGAATTACAAAATAAAATTATGATGAATTGGGCTTGGAAAAAAAAATAAGGAAATAAGGCCCGAAAAGGAGGGTGGCCCCGGCCACTACATAGCCCAAACCCATGGTTTATTAATTTTTGCATGTGATAATTGATTATAAAAGAGTCATCATCTCTAGAATTTTCAAGAGAAACAAAGCAAGACAAAAGAAAAATCAAGAGAAAAAAAAAGAGAAGGCCATTCGGCCAAGAAAGAATAAGAAAAAAAAAAGAAGAAGAGAAAAATTCTAGGAGCTTGAGTGTTCATCCAAAAATCTTGTTCTTCTTGAATTTGTGACAAGCTCAAGGTGGCTCTACAAGTTGGGATAATTGGT
>NW_026713383.1:0-44537 GCF_029784015.1 Lycium ferocissimum | reverse complement strand
TCGCATTTTATGCGTATTCGGAAAAATTGGAAACAAGTCGGAATGGTAGGAATTAAGGTTTCCATTGGATTCTACTTAGGGTGCATGAGATGGTTAAGGAAATATTGACGCGAAAATGTTAAGGAAGGTTAAGGACATTGTAATGTATTGATTTTGTTTGGTTCATAAGTTGGTTATGAAATTTAGACGTGGAAATATCGGAAAAGACTAAGGGCAAAATTGGAATGTCGGAAAATGGTTTCATGAATTATCAAAAATGTGGATTAAGAAAGTGGGCTTGGAATTAACACAAAAAAAAAAATAGGACAAGCCAAGCCCAACCCAAAGGGTGGCCGGCCATGGCCTTGTTTGGCCTAAGCTTAATAAGTTGAGCATGTGATATGGTCATGTGACCATTAATTAATATAAGGGGCAAGACTTGTGAGTTCTCTAGAATTTTCAAGACAAGGCAAGAACAAGAAAAACAAGAGCAAAAAAAGATAGAGAAAGAGAGGCTCTCATGGTCCTCAAATTCACCCCTCCAAATCTTGGTCCCAAAATTATTTTCTTGTGGTTTTCACACTAATTCAAGGCCCCTTAACAACTTGGTGCAATTGGTTTGGAAGATTGAGTCTTGGTTTCTTCAATTCAACACTTGAGGGAGTGAAGAAGTTTGGAGAAAAAGGTAAGATTTTATTCCATTTATTTATGTTTTGAAGGTTTGTTTGTGTTGTGGAATATGTAGATGAGTAGAAATCATGAAAATATGGAAGCTTGCATGGTAGAAGTAAAAGCATGCATATGGCCGAATGTATGCAATATAGTTATATTGGATTTTGTGTTGAATTCTAGTTGTAGTTATTGTGGAAATTGTATTGGAAATGAAAGTTGAATGGAAAAGGAATGAAGTTGGAAATTGGCCTTTGGCCGTGTGGTATGTGATAAAGGAATTGTGATGGATTTATTTTGTTTAACGTGTTAGTCGCGTTATTGTGATCATTATAATGTAAATGATGAAAATTAGCATTGAAATGGAATGAAGAAGCTTATGTCGTATTTGTATGATTTTATGATATTATGGTAATTAAGTTGTTAAGATGCGAATTGTGATAATCGTTGATGAATTTGGAAGATGGAAATATGTTATGAATATGTATGTTGAAGATTAGAAGATTTGGAGGAATTATGGCTTTGATAGCAAGTTTGTATGTCTTGAGGATATGTTGAAGAAATGCTATGAAACGCTTCCGAAATTATATTGTAATGATCTTGATCCGTAGTAAAAGAGAGCATGTTGATGTTGATTTGAAAATATGAAGTCGAAATGGAAACTGTCGCATTATGTCGGAAAATAAACTAGTTATGCTATATTGTGGTTTGTAGTGATTGTCGATGCTCTTGATGTTGTTGTTGGGTTGTTGGTAATTGTTTTGAGCCGAGTGTAATTCTCGGGGTGTCGTATGTATAGGGGAAGTCTTCTGCTGCCGAAATTCGGTAGCCAAATAAAAGCTAAAGATTGAAATGTCAAGTCTCATGAATAGTAACTGGTCAATGTGACCATTTGCAGATTTTTGGCGAAATGGGATCGGAGTTTCGACGAGCGTAACAAGCGCAAAAGGTATGTAAAGTTTGCCTATTTCTTCTCTTGGCACGTCTTAGGGTATTAGGCTCGACTTTGGTCCTCGGGGATATTCCTACTTCCCGGAATCGCGTTTGAATTTTCCCCTTTTTCCTTCGATAGATTGAACCCAAATTAGGTCATGAATAACTAGAATGGTCTTAGATGTATAAAACTTGTCCAAATTCAATCCGACTACTCTTAAACATTTATTAATGATATTATGAGATTCGATATGCATGTTTTATGTTCGCCACCTCATTTGACTGAGGTGGGCCCACTATCTCCGACTTTATTCTTTTGTAATTACGATTTGTCTCCTAGCGGCTTTCAAGAAATGCTTTAATTACTAAACAAAAATCATTTTAAATATTTCATTATGTCCTATGAAACGTTTTGATATGTACTTCGACTCTGAAAGTTCTGTTGAGATAATCCGCCGTGATGTCCGAAAGGTACGTATTATGATTCAGTCCGATTTCATTGATTTGATTCGTTATTCGATATTCGTTATTCGATATGCTTCATTGAGTCTCTGGATATTTTTATTGCATTAGTTTCTCACTACTCCACTCGTGGATGCCTCAATGTTTCCCACACTGAGCCCGGGCCAGGATATGTTCTCAAGCGTATGTCTCTGCATTGTTCGCCGCGCCCCGGTGTGAGGGGGCAGGTATATACGTACATGGGTTGTGGTGTATGATGTGCCATGTACGCTTATTCTGATATCGATTATGTGATCGATGTGGCCACTTGGTATGTTATGATTTGTTTCGGAGATATTCCCTACTACGAAGTATCTTGTGTTTTGGCGCGGGACGAAGGAGCGCCTACGTTCGTTCACCGAGTCCCATAGCGGGGCCGGTTTTGCATATGTTTTCTCGCATGCATTACTTATGATTTTCTGGTATGCACTTTTGATTCCCTATGTATCTTATGCTTCCTCCGCACATTCGTTTCGATTTTGATTTTATTTATTACGTTCTACTTTTACATATTCAGTACATTTTCCGTACTGACCCCCTTTCTTCGGGGGCTGCGTTTCGTGCCACGCAGGTACAGACGTTTGATTTGCTGGTTTGCCGCCTAGGTTGTCTGCTCAGCTGGTTGAAGTGCTCCTTTGTTCGGAGCCTGTATTTTGGGTATAAAATTTCTATTTTATATGTACGTATTTATTAGGGGCACGGCGGGGGCCCGTCCCGTCATATGATTATGTTTTGTTCTGTAGAGGTCCGTAGACATGTGGTGTGGGTTCTGTATATGTTTCGTGAGATTTGCGTACGTTTAGAGTTTGTCTATGTTTTGTGACGGCCTTATCGGCCTTCGTGCGGCATGCCCACTTGTCCTTGTTAAATTATTATTTCCGCTTATTTGTAGTATTTTGCTAATTTAGGTTAAGGTACGTATGAGTGTCCAACTAGGGCACGTGTCGCGGCCTACGGAGTTGGGTCGTGACAAAAGTGGTATCAGAGCGGTTAGGTCCTCGGAATGTCTACAGACCGTGTCTAGTAGAGTCCTGTTTATGGTGTGAAGCGCGCCACATTCATAAACAGGAGGCTACCGGGCATCTAGGAATTGTTGACCCTCTTTCTGTCTTAGATCGTGCGATAGAGCCAAGTCATAGGAAATAAAATTCCTTGCGCGAGCTTCACATGCGGCGGAAAATGACAAGCGGTGACGGGAAAGGTCACGCAGGTAAGCTCGGATATACTTATTCCGTTACCCGAAACAGAGGATCCTGAATGGTTAGCGTGGGATACGAAGCTGTATATTCTGCACGGTATTACGGGTATTTGCGGCGTACAGGGTTCGAGTAACAAGAATTTGCAGAGGTGACTACCGAAGGTCAAGAAGGGTAAAATAGTAATTGTACAAGAAAGGACGTGTTGTGAATGTGCCTCGGGATCCGTAAGGCCTCGTATTATGTAATAAAGGTCGTGTGTGGAAACGGACGTAATTATACCGACATTAAAGGACTCGAATCTGTCGAAGTTGCGAAGTTAAGCGTGCTCAGGGGAGGAGCAATTTTAGGATGGGTGACCCCCCTGGGAAGTAAAGGAAAATTTTTACAAACTTGGAATTTAAGGGGATAAATGGAAATTTGGGGTAACCTAAAGGAAACAGGAGTCTGTGAAGCGGATAGCACCCTTACAGAAGTCACGCAGACCGGAGCAGATCAATGGGGAAAAAGGGAGAAAGCGCAATATCGCTTGGAAATCAAGGTAAATTTAAGTAGCGATTGGAAATGTTTATAAGTAAAAGGATAATGAGTGTGTGTATATATGTATGTGTATGACTTTTCCCTGGTGATTATGTTGGTCGAAAGGCGAGTCCTAACGACAAAAGGTTGCCACTAACGGAAGGCAGTACGAAACGGAACATAAGGGGTGAAGAGAAAGAAAGTACAGTATAGCCTCGGGATTTGTATAGGCTTGAACAACGTTGGAATTATTTTGGGGGATAGTCGGTAATAATCATATAGGTGTGTGAATGCGTACGATATTCTACATGCAATTGTATCGGTAGGTAAGTAATTCCCAGCCACCGGTGCTACGGTGTGGGAAGCGAAATCGGACAAAGACATCGAAGTTCGAGTAACAAGGAAAGATATGGTACAGGTGTTGTAAGATGAGTTGCTACTCTTTTCACTATGGATTAAGGTTGGGAATCGAAGTATTGAAAGGAATTAAGGATAAGAAGTATGATCAAGTAAAAACCTTTGGAGGAGCCGATAAGCGAAGTAGGAAACCATTATGTAAGAATGAGAGGAGCAAGTTTGCATCAAGCGAGAAGAAAAACGCGACAAGGAAAAATTTCCGTAGGTCCCTAAGGTAGTGGTAAAAATAGTCTGACCCTGATCGCGATTCCGTATGCCTTATTTCTGCACCCCTGATCTTGATGAAACTCTGCCTACTATACCCCGGTACCTTTGAATTTAATTATCTTTCTATCCGATGTACCTCTGTATGTCCGACTCCGACTACAAACTCGTCTGATACATCTCTATACGATTGACTCCGATCATGAATCTGTCCGACGTACGTCTGTGCGCCTGACTCTGACTCTGAATTAATCCAATATAGTTCGGCACGTCTGATTCTGACTATGGAATTGTCCGATATGCTTCTGCACGTCTGGCTTCGATTTTGAGTCTGTCTAAGATAACGTCAGATTATGATTCCTTCCGATTCCGGATATGATTCCGTCCGACGTCCGTTTAATCTTCTGATCCTGACGAAGATTCAGTCCGCCGTATATTCGATTTAAGACCCCGAACAGCCCTAGTGAGGGAATGTCGAAGAATGATGGAAGGAGTTGGGAAATGAAGACCCTTATAAGTGCTTTGGTTAAGCTCAAGTATGGGCATAAAAAGAAGGAACCCTCCCCCAAAGTATTAAGAAACCCCCATAAGGTCAATTGAACATTCGAGGACGAATGTTCTAAAGGGGGGGAGGATGTTACACCTCGCATTTTATGCGTATTCGGAAAAATTGGAAACAAGTCGGAATGGTAGGAATTAAGGTTTCCATTGGATTCTACTTAGGGTGCATGAGATGGTTAAGGAAATATTGACGCGAAAATGTTAAGGAAGGTTAAGGACATTGTAATGTATTGATTTTGTTTGGTTCATAAGTTGGTTATGAAATTTAGACGTGGAAATATCGGAAAAGACTAAGGGCAAAATTGGAATGTCGGAAAATGGTTTCATGAATTATCAAAAATGTGGATTAAGAAAGTGGGCTTGGAATTAACACAAAAAAAAAATAGGACAAGCCAAGCCCAACCCAAAGGGTGGCCGGCCATGGCCTTGTTTGGCCTAAGCTTAATAAGTTGAGCATGTGATATGGTCATGTGACCATTAATTAATATAAGGGGCAAGACTTGTGAGTTCTCTAGAATTTTCAAGACAAGGCAAGAACAAGAAAAACAAGAGCAAAAAAAAAGATAGAGAAAGAGAGGCTCTCGGCTGAGCCTAGGGGAAATTCACCCCTCCAAATCTTGGTCCCAAAATTATTTTCTTGTGGTTTTCACACTAATTCAAGGCCCCTTAACAACTTGGTGCAATTGGTTTGGAAGATTGAGTCTTGGTTTCTTCAATTCAACACTTGAGGGAGTGAAGAAGTTTGGAGAAAAAGGTAAGATTTTATTCCATTTATTTATGTTTTGAAGGTTTGTTTGTGTTGTGGAATATGTAGATGAGTAGAAATCATGAAAATATGGAAGCTTGCATGGTAGAAGTAAAAGCATGCATATGGCCGAATGTATGCAATATAGTTATATTGGATTTTGTGTTGAATTCTAGTTGTAGTTATTGTGGAAATTGTATTGGAAATGAAAGTTGAATGGAAAAGGAATGAAGTTGGAAATTGGCCTTTGGCCGTGTGGTATGTGATAAAGGAATTGTGATGGATTTATTTTGTTTAACGTGTTAGTCGCGTTATTGTGATCATTATAATGTAAATGATGAAAATTAGCATTGAAATGGAATGAAGAAGCTTATGTCGTATTTGTATGATTTTATGATATTATGGTAATTAAGTTGTTAAGATGCGAATTGTGATAATCGTTGATGAATTTGGAAGATGGAAATATGTTATGAATATGTATGTTGAAGATTAGAAGATTTGGAGGAATTATGGCTTTGATAGCAAGTTTGTATGTCTTGAGGATATGTTGAAGAAATGCTATGAAACGCTTCCGAAATTATATTGTAATGATCTTGATCCGTAGTAAAAGAGAGCATGTTGATGTTGATTTGAAAATATGAAGTCGAAATGGAAAGCTATCGCATTATGTCGGAAAATAAACTAGTTATGCTATATTGTGGTTTGTAGTGATTGTCGATGCTCTTGATGTTGTTGTTGGGTTGTTGGTAATTGTTTTGAGCCGAGTGTAATTCTCGGGGTGTCGTATGTATAGGGGAAGTGCTTTGCGAAATTCCGGTAGCCAAATAAAAGCTAAAGATTGAAATGTCAAGTCTCATGAATAGTAACTGGTCAATGTGACCATTTGCAGATTTTTGGCGAAATGGGATCGGAGTTTCGACGAGCGTAACAAGCGCAAAAGGTATGTAAAGTTTGCCTATTTCTTCTCTTGGCACGTCTTAGGGTATTAGGCTCGACTTTGGTCCTCGGGGATATTCCTACTTCCTGGAATCTGCGTTTGAATTTTCCCCTTTTTCCTTCAGTAAGATTGAACCCAGTTAGGTCATGAATAACTAGAATGGTCTTAGATGTATAAAACTTGTCCAAATTCAATCCGACTACTCTTAAACATTTATTAATGATATTATGAGATTCGATATGCATGTTTTATGTTCGCCACCTCATTTGACTGAGGTGGGCCCACTATCTCCGACTTTATTCTTTTGTAATTACGATTTGTCTCCTAGCGGCTTTCAAGAAATGCTTTAATTACTAAACAAAAATCATTTTAAATATTCCGCCAAGCCCTATGAAATGTTTTGATATGTACTTCGACTCTGAAAGTTCTGTTGAGATAATCCGCCGTGATGTCCGAAAGGTACGTATTATGATTCAGTCCGATTTCATTGATTTGATTCGTTATTCGATATTCGTTATTCGATATGCTTCATTGAGTCTCTGGATATTTTTATTGCATTAGTTTCTCACTACTCCACTCGTGGATGCCTCAATGTTTCCCACACCGAGCCCGGCCAGGATATGTTCTCAAGCGTATGTCTCGCATTGTTCGCCGCGCCCGGTGTGAGGGGGGTATATACGTACATGGGTTGTGGTGTATGATGTGCCATGTACGCTTATTCGATATCCGATTATGTGATCGATGTGGCCACTTGGTATGTTATGATTTGTTTCGGAGATATTCCCTACTCCGAAGTATGCTGTGTTTTGGCGCGGGACAGAAGGGAGCGCCTCTGTTCTGTTCACCGAGTCCCATAGCGGGGCCGGTTTTGCATATGTTTTCTGCATGCATTACTTATGATTTTCTGGTATGCACTTTTGATTCCCTATGTATCTTATGCTTCCTCCGCACATTCTGTTCTGATTTTGATTTTATTTATTACGTTCTCTGCTTTACATATTCAGTACATTTTCCGTACTGACCCCCTTTCTTCGGGGGCTGCGTTTCGTGCCACGCAGGTACAGACGTTTGATTTGCTGGTTTGCCGCCTAGGTTGTCTGCTCAGCTGGTTGAAGTGCTCCTTTGTTCGGAGCCTGTATTTTGGGTATAAAATTTCCTGCTGCGTATGTACGTATTTATTCTGGGTACGGCGGGGCCCTGTCCCGTCATATGATTATGTTTTGTTCTGTAGAGGTCTGTAGACATGTGGTGTGGGTTCTGTATATGTTTCGTGAGATTTGCGTACGTTTAGAGTTTGTCTATGTTTTGTGACGGCCTTATCGGCCTTCGTGCGGCATGCCCACTTGTCCTTGTTAAATTATTATTTCCGCTTATTTGTAGTATTTTGCTAATTTAGGTTAAGGTACGTATGAGTGTCCAACTAGGGCACGTGTCGCGGCCTACGGAGTTGGGTCGTGACAACTGGTGTCACTTGCCTTGGCTTACCCGAGGGTACAAAATACGGAATGTAACATCCTCCCCCCCCCTTTAGAACATTCGTCCTCGAATGTTGAACTGGCCTTATCGGGTGTTACCACACTTCGGGGAGGGGGTTTTGTTATATCCCGTATTTGGAACGTCGGGACGATTCGGGTTAACTATGATAAGTTAAGGTCAGGACCATTCCGGGATGCGAAGTCGAGACGTGTGACCTTCGATTTTGTCGTAGGACCTAAGTGTGTATGATGATATTGGTATGGAAACATCAAAGAAACTTTGGGACCAAAGATGGAATATGTGGAAGTTGGCCAATTATTGAAAGAAATTGAGGAAATAAAATAGGCCATGTGGCCGGCCACCTTAGGAGTGGGCCATGGCCACATGGTTGGCCACTACTTGTAATAAAAGATGACTAAGGGACTATATTATCATCATCTCCATTCATTAGAAAAATCAAGAAGTGTGGAGAAAAAAAAGGTTGAAGGGTTCGGCCATAGGAGGAGAATTTCAAGACCAAGATTAAGCCTTCCCAAAATTATTTCTCCTAAGCAAATCTACTAATTGGAAGGTGCTTAGTAACGTGGAGTTGTTGTTTCAAGCGTTGGATTGTTCGTTTTCATCCTTGGCCAACTTTGGACAAGTTGAGGAGTTGTGAAGAAAGGTAAATTCTAATCTTGTTTTATGAGTTATGGAAGGTTTATGTGTGTTGTTGTATGTTGATATGGATGAAATTTATGAGATATGGTATGTTAGTGTTGTAGCCGTGTGGTGTGTTGTGTAGTAGTAGAAATGGATTAATTGTATTTAGTATGTTTGAGTGTTGTTATGAAGTGTAGGAAAGGATGGAAGTCATGGAAGTGGTGTGATGTTGTTGTGGCCGAAAATAGACAATTTTGTATGTTAAAGAATGAATTTATATTATGTAGCATGTTTGGTTGTTGTAGAGTATTGAAATGAATTAAAATCATGAAGTGTGTATGTAGGTGTGTTGGCCGAATATGGCCTTTATGTGTGTCAAGAAATGAATTAGTTTTCTTGGAATTTTGGTTGTTGTTGTTATGTGGATTCTATGTTGGAAATAAGAGTTTAATGATTCAAATTGGTATTGTAAGTGTTATGGGCTGATTTGGAAGATTTGGTGTATTTAATGTAATTTTTATTTTTATGGAAATGACATAGTTAGAGTATGGATTGTTGGAGCAAATCATGATTTGGAATCAAGGAATGTATTAGAGTTGAGGTTCTCGGGTTTGGGGATCATTTCGGGTGAAATGGAGTGTTTGTCGGATTGTTGGAAATATTGTGTGAATTGTTTAAAGAGTTCTTGAATGTTGTTTGAATGGTTTTGGATTGATAATTGATTATGTGTTAGTTTGGTTACATGTTGGATTGTATGTATGGAGTTGTAGTGAGCATAATTGGAATATTGTTGGAATGTGTGGAGAAGGATTATTAACGTTCGAATGTGTTTCGAATTGATTGTGGATATTGTTGGTATTGTTGTGTTGTTGAGTTTGGCCGAGTTGAATTCTCGGGGTTGGTCCATTTATAAAGGAAGTGCTGCCCAAATTTCCGTAGGATTATGTGCTAGTTTGGAAATGAGCTCTTAAGTGCTTATGGTTGACGTTGGTATTTGTTAATGTTATGTAGATCTTGGAGAATTCGAGATATAAGTTTGATTTGATTAGCGTTGTCGCAAGCGAGGTATGTAAAGCTTAACCCTTCTTTCTTTTGGCATGTCTTAGTTGAATATAGGCTACAATACGAGCCTCGAGGAAATTCCATTCTCATAATCCGATCATGTCTATGATTCGCGTTTGTCTTTTGGTACTCGTATGTTGATGTGAGAAAATATTGGTTTTGATGTTGTTGAAAAAATTGATTTTAAAGTTGCATAAAAACTTGGTTTTCAAAAGAGTTTTATTCTTAAACGATGTTGAAACTACGAACGCTCATAACTTTCGACTAAGGGCTCGGATTGCCTCGATATCGTCGTGGGAGGTTGTATGACGTGTGATGAGTATGTTTTCCATAGGCGGGCCTGGTTCGGGTTGACGCTCGTCCGTGGGTCCCGCGACCTTCCTTTTTGTGCTTTTCGATGACGTTTGAGAGAGTTTGGTATGACGATTTTCCCGATTCCCAAGTATGGTCATTTTACTTACTTTTTGAACTTATGATAATGATTTTATGCATATGGTTAATCACGACTCGCTTCGTGCGGTTTGTTGGTACATCGTTCGCCGGTTCCCGGCCGGTTTTGTTGTCGTGCGCACCGTGATATATTCCGGAGCATCCGTGTTACGGTTCCCGAGACCTCGCCATAGGGCCGGTTCCGTTTATGGAGTTATCTTCGTGATATGGCTTATGATGTGTTGTGATGATGTGTTGTGTTCGGGGTTGTACGGAGATTTGAAACCTTCGGTGTTATCTTGTGTTATGGCGCCATCGACGGGCGGGCGACCATATTTTCTGTGCCCTATGCATGCTTTGTATTTTGAAAATAAACATTTGACATTTTGGAAAGGTACTTACTTTCGGTACTTCTGTTTCGAGTGTGACTCAGATTTGTTTACTGTACTTTCTGCTTTGCATACTCAGTACATATTTCGTACTGACCCCCTTTCTTCGGGGGCTCGTTTCGTACATGCCCGCAGTGCAGCGTACGACCGCCAGGACCCGCCAGTTTAGGAGACCTATCCTGCTGTGTTGGAGCGCTCCTCATATTCCGGAGCCCACATTTTGGTATATACTCGTTCGTTGCACATGTGTGTGTGTGTTCAGGGGTACGGCGGGGCCCTGTCCCGTCATGTGAGTCTGTTGGTTTGTTTAGAGGTCTGTAGACGTATATGTGGGTTGTGTGCCTACCTTGTACAGATGGGTTTGTATGTTATATGCTTTGGGCCAATGCGCCGTTTGATAGCCTTGTCGGCTTCCGATACATATATATATGATTGAGTTTGAGATGTGTTTGAGACAGCGTTTGATATTTGTGTACGCGTCAGCCAGCTGTGTGTGATTCAGGTTTGATGAAAGCGTTTGGGTGCCCAACTCGGGCACTAGTCACGGCCTACGGGGTTGGGTCGTGACAGGTTTCCCTTATGGTTGTCGTACACAATCACTCAACACGTCCGTTCAGATACCTTGGTTGACTTATACTTTCTTGTTATACCATCTTTCATAGGACGCCGTCTCAGTTGTCCCTTTTTATCTCTATATTTGCGTCGTACCGCACCCGTCGTCAACTTGTTCTACGCCTTCTTTTGTAGTTGCTCGTTGTGCCAACATGTCCCAAATTCTTGTTACCCTCTCATTCGCAACATTTCCAACCACTATTTAAACCTACCCTGATTCTAGAGCTGTGCTATGCCTGTTTTCTTTTCACCGGCCCAGTCTAACTCTGGCCTACGCAACCTCTATTATGTCTCTCGTCATCCCATATACTCTAATATCGTCTAGGCTACCCTAACTTCACATTTGTCCTCTATCTCTATACTTATGAAATTTTTGGGATATTTCCCGGGTCACCCATCATGGAATTGCTCCCATTCCAAAGACGCTTAACCCCGAAACGTTAACGTATTCCGGTATCTTAAGGCTAATATATTTGCATCCACTCCCCCGCACGGCTTTGTCACGTAATCCAGGGCAGATTAGGGCACTAGTCACTCTCGACGCGCCTTCGGAACGTACTTTTCTCTTAATTACCATTTTAGCCCCCTCGGCCCTTAATACTCACTTCTTGTCTATGCGTATAACTACCTTTCGTCCAGGATTTCTAGATTTTCATCAACGATATAAAGAATGACACATGACGGTATAGAGTTTAGACCAATCACATATGTACTTTATAAAAGAATGCCAATAGGGTACCCGTAGCCGCGTCCGGGAGGGCTCGGATCCCCGCCGTCTTGTCGTGCAAATATGCGGTTCTGGGGACCGCCTGTACTGGGTGCTCCTCCTCTGCCTCGATCACGACCGGCTGGGGCCTGGGACGTCTGTCCGGGAGGGCGCACGGTCGACGACGAACCGATAGCGGATCCGCGGCCGAGTCCGGTCTCTCCCGGATCTCCGTGGGCGCTCACGCATCAAGTGGTCGGGCCCGACCACGTACAAAACAAGCACCCGTGTCAAGGTAGCACCGCCAGAATGTAGCTTACCACACTGAGTACATCGTGGTGGGGGTGGCCTTGTCCTATTTGAATCCGCTCTATGCTGGGACCCTGAAGCTCGGGCACTCTGATCCGGTTCTGGATACCTGGAATGCTGTGGTGCCTGTGTTATATCCTGTATTTCGTACGTCGGAATATTTTAAGTTAGTTGCGACAAATTATGGGCGAGACTATTTTCCAACTTTGTTTTACGACAAGGGGTTATGATTTAGTTGGAAGGAAACATTAAGGAAAAATTTGGGACTAAAAATGCATTATGGAAAAATTTAAATTTCATGAAATTAGAGTGATGTGGGCCATGGCCACATGGAAGTTAAATATATGGGAATTGGATGATTAAGATAATCATTTTCATCATTTTCATTTTTAAGAAAATTCTAGAGAAGTGGAGAAAAAAAAAAAGACATGGAGCATGTGCATGGTCATGTGCACATTTTTAGAAATATATATATGATTAAGTTGTGAGTTGGAAGACCAATTCATCTTTTGGCCAACTAGAAAGTTCAAGAAAATGAAGGAGAGAAAAACGGCCAACATGGGGCTGGCTGAACCAGCCCCTAAAGTGATCATGGAGAAATTTTTTTCTTCTAGCTTTCTTACTCATTGAAAGGCCCTCGTCGACGTGGAGTGGTTGTTGGAACAAGAAAACCGCTCGTTGTTGCGATTTGCCAAAGCTAGCCGAGTGAAGAACAAGTGGAGAAGGTAAGTTTCAATCTTATTTTACATGTGTTATATGTGATATGTGCGTGTGGTAGCGTATGGAAATGGATAGAAATCGTGAAGGGTGTGTGTTGCAAGTTGTGGCCGTGGGGTTGTGTTGTTGGAGTAGGCATGATGAACAAATTCTATCTAGTGTAATTTGATTGTTGTGCATGTTGTGAAGTGTGGAAATGAATTAAAATCATGAAAGTATTGAAGTAGAAGGATAGCCGTGTATGTGTGTGTCTAACCGTGTGCATGTGGTGGTGGGTTGGAGTGATGAACTAATTGAATTTAGCATGTTTATGTGTTGTTGTAACGTGTAGAAGATGAATAAAATTCATGAAGTTGTGTATGATGGGAGTTGGCCGAATGGTGGCTGCTTTATGTGGAAGAGAAGGACAAATTTTATTTAGTATAATTTGATTGTTGTATTGTGAACTCTATGATGTGAAATGAAGTTTTAATAATTCAAATAAAGGTTATGGGTGTGTGGGCTGATTTGGAGTTAATATGATCTTGATATGGTTTCTTGAATTTATAAAAATGAAGTTGTAAACGCACGTATTCTTGACATAATTTATGAATGTGGAAGAAAGAAAGGTTTTGGAAATGTTCTTGAATCGTGTTTGAAAGGTTTTGGATTATTATTTGAATATGCGATCGTTGATATTAGTTCGAATATATGGAGTTGGATTGGATATATATGAATGTTGTTGAATTGCGTAGAAAGGAACTATTAATGTTTGGATGCATTTTGAATCACTTATGGATATTGTTAGTATGGTTGTTGGCTTGGTTGTTGTTGATTGGCCGAGTTAAAAATCTCGGGGATGTTGTATGTATAGGGGAGACACAATTTTTGTAGCCAAGAATTGGTTAAGATTGAATTCTTAAAACCTTATGATTAATATTTGGTGAACATGACCAAATGTAGATTTTGGACGAAACGGGACTTGAAGTTGGACGAGCGTAAAGGACGAATAAGGTATGTAAAGCTCTCCCATTTCTTCTCTTGGCATGTCTTAGATGTACTAGGCCCGAATTTGGACCTTGGGGACAACTCCACTCTACGGAATCTACGTCTAGAACGTCTTTTCATTCAATAGAATTGAATGGGTTATTGTGTGAATAGTTAGAAAAATTGTTTTAACCTCTAAAACTTGTGTAAATGAGATCCGATTACCTTAGAATACTCATAAATGACGTTATAAAGTTTGACATGCGTAATTTACATACGCCACCTCATTTGACCGAGGTGGGTCCATTTTGTCCGGACTTTTCCTATTATTCCGTTTGAACTACTTTGGAAATAAACGAAAACTAAGGAAAGTTTTTAGCTACCTTTTTAATTTCTGCAGAATAACGGTTATGTATATTTATTTGAGTCTGATGATCTACTTTGGGATTTGCAAAGGCTCCAGAAAGATTATTCTGATACGAAATATTTCGACATCCGAAAGACTTATGCCCTGATTATCATTAAAGGTCCGCTATGAGATCTGTTGTCTGTGTTACGCCTTCGAGTTTCTGTAAAATGTTGTATGTGTTATATTGCATATGGTTTTCTCACTACTCGCTCGTGTAAGCTTTAATACGTCTTTCACCGAGTCCCGGCAAGGTACGCATTCGTGCACACCCTCTCGCATTGTTCACCGAGTCCCTCAATCCGGTGGCCGGCCCGCTATACATATATATGATGATGACGTGATAGATGGAGACGGCGGCTGTGATGGCATACCGAGTCCCTTAGTCAGGGCCGGACGCGTATTCACCGAGTCCCTCACTGAGGGCCTTTTAAGCACATGTATATATATCTGCATGCATACATGATCATGACATGATTTTACTCACCGAGTCCCTCATTAGAGGGCCGGGTACGGTATTTACGTACGATAATATGATGATACGATTATGAAATGCTTTTATCTACCGATATATGTATATGTGTGATAAATGTTTTTCAAAAGGCAAGTCCTATGATTTTCCGTACCCTTTACTAATCCAACTTGTGGTCCCGCTTATTATATTTTATGCTTTACATATTCGAAGATATATTCCAACCGACCCTTTCTTCTACGGCCGCGTTTCATGCGCACACCCCGACGAGTTGAAGATATTATCAACCCCCGAGAATTTAACTCCCATTTTCTCCAGTGTCAACCAAACCGAGCTTACAACCATTCATGTTCAAGATTTAAGACTTTCCGAACAATCCACAAAGTATTAGAACAATCCCAACAACCTACTATGAAAGCCCAATACCTACTATGCGTTGTGTTAATAAGTTTCATATGTTTCAAGATTTTATACTACATCAACCATTCCATACGAAAACAACATTGTTTTTATAAATTCAAAAATTACATTTGAATCACATTAGAACCTCAAATCAGCCCGCATATGGTTTTACATCAACTTGGAATATTAACCTTCATTTTATATCGTAGAATTCACATCACGCCCCAAAACATGCTAAGTAAACTAGTTCTCCCTTGGCATTCAAAGCCCCAAAAGATCCGGCATCAACATTCAAGTTCCAATCATTTTCATTTATTTTCTATACATCACAACGCGGGCCCGAATGCATTCTAAATTCACTATCTCCGTACAACACACACAACACACGGCACACACAACTTACACACACCTAGCCCTTTACATACTTTGCATGATTTTCCATATCCACAACATACACAAATCACACATAACACATGAAAAACAAGTTAGAGCACTCATACCTTTCCTTCAACCTTACTCAAGAACAGGCTCCATATGCTCAACGAATGACTTTCTCGGTCTAACGACCTCGCAACGTCGACGGGAGGCTTTTGCAATTCGTAGGAGATCCATTATTAAAATATTTTCCATATCCAAAACATACGGGGCCAACTCCACCGACTCTTGGCCTCCGAGGCATTATTATCTCCCTCTCCGTCCTTGAAATTTCATCTAAAATGATGGATTTTGTCCTCCTTCAAGACTTCGATCTATATATATATATGTAGGATTTAGGGCCATAAAATCACGGTCATGCGCACCTTTTCTCTCTTCCCCTTGGCCCCTCCCAAATCTTCTCCGAGCTTGTGCGGCGATTAAAAGATGATCATAATAAAAAATGACTTAACAAGTCATCCATCGCCACAAATATTAATCTTCCATGTAACCATGGCCCACATTACAGTGAAGCCTTATTTTTTTCCATGAACTACTAATTTCTAAAATTCCACTTTTAGCCCCAAATTTTTGTTACTAATTCTTGCATAAAATCATAAACCATTTGTCGTAAAACATTACCGAAAGATAACCTTGTCCATAACTTTTCACAACCAACTTAAAATAGCTTATCGCACGATCGAAATGCAAAGAAGGTCATATTTCCTAAATGCCCCGCAGCCTCCCGTTTATAAGTGTGGCACGCTACACACCCATAAGCAGGACTCTACCGGACACGGCTCGTAGACAAACCCTAGGACCGACCGCTCGATACCACGTCACGACCCAACTAGGGGCCGCGACGAGTACCCATATACTTGTACCGGGCACCCCCTGTCATATGTCTTGTTCTTATTACTAAGTGGGCCGTATGAACACTGGCACTTTTTTTTTATATAACATCGCCGATAATAGCATACATGTAACCGAGTAGTAGTATTCAACTGTACTGACATATCACACGGCGACAAAGACAACTAGGCTGTGAAACATCTGACTGTACATATCTGTCTACGAGCCTCTAAACACGATACATATAATTACAAGTAACGACTTTGCTTTGTGTCCAAATATATACACAAAAACAGTACCCAAAATAGAAGCTCCGAACAACCGGAGCGTCTCTCAATGTACGGCCGAAAAAACTCCTAGTGAGTCGAGTCCGTCAACCCGTCTACCGCGTGGTACGAGACGCGGCCCCCAAGAAAAGGGGTCGGTACGAACAGGTACCGAGTATGTAAGCCATAGAAATAATACAACGAAGCATGTAACATATGAGCAATAACAACATACGTGGAACCAAAGATCATATAACGAGATAAAAGGATGATTTGTACCTGTAAGTGCCTTTCAGGCGGATGTCATGCTTGCTTATTATATACTTTTTTTCAAAACATTTCTTGTCATATACATATGAAAATAAAACAAGTCATGTCGCCGAAATACGTCGGCTCGCCCACATGTGTCCCGCGTCCGGGCATCCCGCGTCCGGGATGGAATTACGCCACCGACCGGTGGCAACGCGTCTATAGCGCAACATGTATCCATTCCCCAAAATTTCCCCATTTTCATATACATATCATATACATGTCATGTACATATCATATAAGCAAGCATGCATAAGAACCCAAAGAAAGTCATGTGTCTATCGGGGTGACGTAAGGTCGGTAGCCCCCGACTACCTTATGGAATAACCACAACGTTTCGTCTCACCTCAAGGAACAATCATTATAAGGCGAGACCATCAATGAATAGCAACACCATAAGAAAGCATAAAATAAGATTATAAAGTTCCTATGAAAGAAGTAATGGAAACCGATATGCACGTTTATCGAGACTCGGGTGACGAACATAAAAACACGGTCATCATGTACCATTGGGGTCATTCACGAAGGTTTCAAGGCATTTCAATTTCATTTCCAAAGGTTTCGGACGTTTGAACACTTCTTTCTTTAAAGCACAAGTTATGGATTCAATTCTATTGAATGAAAAAGGAATAAATTTAGGTGTCGTTTCCGAGGGGTAGGACTTTTCCCGAGGGTCGGATTTCAACTTATACTAACTAGGACATGCCAAATGAAGGAGAGGTAGGCTTCACATACCTTTTACGCTTTGCTCACGTCTCCAAACTCAAGCTCCAAGTTCGCCAAAATCTACAAATTGGTCATGTTTACCAAACATGATTAGTGCCTTTAGAATTGAATTCTTAAAATAATACTTGGCTACCGAAATTTCACAAGACCTCCTCGTAAATATTCCATTCTTCCAAGTTCAACTTGGCCAATTTTTACTCAACAACAATCCGAATTCAAACCCGGCCAAACTATCAACCAACAATACCAACAAACCACTTGTATTTAATTCAACTCAATTCAATTCTTTTCAATGCAATTCAATTCAATTCCATACAATTCAATATAACTCAATACAATATAATTCACATAATATTCCAACAATACCATCAACATACTACTTACCCACATCTTCCAATTTATGCCACAACAACAACATTTTTTTCCTTCTTTCAAATTCAAGCACAACAATCCAATTTCCATTCCTCCAAACCATTAAATCTTTATTCTAACATCATAAAACCTACCATAACAACAATTGCCATCATAAATAAAATCAATTCACCACACCCTAGCATAACCTACCATTCGGCCAACACACCCTTAAGCATACTTTTCATGAATTTCTATATTTTCCATTCATTACAACAATAACCAACACACAACACAACACAACATAACACATACACACATACACACACTCACGCCACACACTCACACACTTCCACCACATGAATTTCATCCATTTTCATACTCCACAACATGCATAAACACTCGAGAGACTTTCGATTGTTTTAAAGGTTTAAATTGTGTATGATTTTAGTGTCTCGGAAAGGATAAGAAAACACTTGGAGGAATTTTCCATTTTTAGTAAGTGAGCTATTTTGGGAAAGTTTGAAAATTCAAAAAAAAAAAAAAAAAAAAAAAAGAAATTGAGGCAAGGTGGCCGGCCACCTCATGGTGGGCCATGGCCACATGGAACATGTGTGAATTATATAAGATGACTTAGTCATCTTAGAAGTCATTCCACACTTGGAGAAATTTCAAGAAACTTAAAGAAAACTCAAGAAAGAAGAAGAAGAAGGCCACGGCTAAGGAGGAGAAAAAGGAGGACCAAGATTTGGCTACCAAAAAAATTATTTCTTCATGCAAACCTACTAATTCAAGGGTGCTAAGTAACGTGGCGGCGTTGTTTCGGAGAATAATCCGTTCGTTTCTCTAACGACCAACCTTGGTCAAGTCAAGGATTGAAGAAGAAAGGTGAGTTTAACTTTGTTTTCTTGTGTTATAGATGGTGTACATGTGTTGTTGTATGCTAAAATGGAAGAAAAATCATGTTAGGAAGGAAATTGGAGTTGGCCGTGTATGATGGAATTGGCCATGTGTGCGTGTGTTGTGGTATAAGACATGTATTGATGTTAGTTAGCATGTTTTGATTGTTGTGGAGTGGAGAAAAGATTGAAAATCATTTTTGTGTAATTAATGGGTGTTGGCCGAATGGCCCCTTTTATGTATTCTTGAATGAACAAATTGTTGTTAATGTTTCCGTCGTCGTCGTTATGGATTTTATAAGGAAAAATGCAAGTTTGATGACTTAGAATGATGTTGTGTTGGTTGTAGCATGACTTGAGAATTTATGTGAATTTTATGTAAATTTTACCTTTATGAATATTGCATTGCTAGTATGTGGATTAATGTTGTAAATTATGAATTTGGAAGATAAGAATGTGTTTGGAGTTGCTTTCGGGTTTGGAGATGAATTCGGGTGAGGTGGAGTATGGTTTGAGTTGTTTGGAGAATTGTGTGAATTGTTCGAAATGTCCTTGAATATGGTTTGAATGGTTTTGAGTTAGTAATCAAATGTATACATGTCGATATCGGTTTGAATGTAAGTAGTTGAGGTAAGTTATTGGAATATTATGAATGTTGTTGAATTATGTAGAAAAAGAGCCATTAAAGTTAGAATGCATTTTCAGTTGATTGTTGATGTTGTAGCTTGGTTATTGGTTTGGTTGTTGTTGAAATGGGCCGAGTTGAATCTCGGGGATGCTATACGTACAGGGGAGATGCTGCCCAAATTGTTATAGAGCAATATTGGTTAAGCTTGAAAATTTTAAGTCTCATGAATAGTAACTGGTAAAGATGACCATTTACAGATTTTCGACGAAACGGGATTGGAGATAAAGCGAGCGTGAGCCGTCCGTGAGGTATGTAAGGCTTACCCCTTCTTTCTTTGGCATGTCTTAGACGTGTAGGCTTGATTTCACGCCTCGGGGACCTTCCTAATTCTAGAAATCCGAGATTGAAAATGGCTACTATTCATTCAATAGAATTGAAGGGAATGCTTATGTATAGTTGCAAGAATTGTTCAAGAGCCTAGAAATTGCATGAAAAGGATCCGGTTACCCTAAGAACCCTAATAGGTAATGTCATGAAGCGTATTATACGTAAATTCTGTATGTCGCCACATTTGGCCGAGGTGGGGCCACGCGTCCCGAGATTTCCGTATGACGTACCGTTTGACATATTTTTGTGAAACTTAAAGAAAGCCTTTGGCTATTGTCTTATTTACTATACAATAGTTGTTTGATGGTTCCCTTGAATTGTATGATATGTTTGATATGTAAAGTGTTCGCGGAAGTTCATAACTTTTACTTATTAATCCCGGTCAACTTGAAATCGTTTATGCGCTTTTAAATGACGATGAATATAGTTGGTCCTTGAGTTTTGGAAGAAGGATCTCGGTTATTTACTTGCTATATGCATATGACCTCTCACTACTCTCGCTCGTGCATGTTATGCTATGTCCTCCACCGAGTCCCGGGCCGGGTATGTATTCGTGCACAGACTATTGCATTGTTCACCGAGTCCCTCCCCAGAGGGCCGGGTACGCTATTTATACATATACGATTCACTTACCGAGTCCCTCACCGGAGGGCCGGGTACGGCATGTGCATATGATTATATGATTACCATACATGATGTTTGTACGATTTATTTACCGAGTCCCTTGCTTGAGGGCCGGGTACGTTATATGTGCTTATTGATTTAATGATATGATGTGGGTATACATGATACATGTTTCTCAGGTGAGTTCTGGTTTTCCTGACCCCGTGCTTAAGTTGATATAGTCTAGATTGGTTACGGTTCTATTTACTGTGTTTACTGCTTTACATACTCAGTACCTATTTCGTACTGACACCCCCTTTCTTCGGGGGCTGCGTTCATGCCGCGCAGGTGCAGATATACGTCCGGTGAGCCGCCGGCTTAGGGTCCCCGTTCGGCTATTTTGAGAGAGCTCCCTTGTTCGGAGCCCGCATTTTGGTACGATCTTTTGCTATGTTCATGTATATCCGTTCGTGGTACGGCGGGGCCCCGTCCCGTCATATATATATATATATCCGTATGTTCGTTTTGTGTATAGAGGCCCGGCATAAAGTGTGGGTTATGGTTCCGTCTGTACAGTATGTGTATGCGATATATGTTTGGGCGGTTATTTACCGCGGCAGCCTCGCCGGCTCGCCTATGTATGTATTTATGTAATATGATGGCCGTGTGTGGCCTTTGTTGGTATTTTCTGAGTGCAGGTAAATTTTTGGTTGGTAGGAAAAACAGAGGAAACTCTGCCCGGATTTTTCCAAAATATTCGAGTTATTATCTTATTGATTTTCTGGTTAACGTATGCGCTACTCCGTGTGTTAGCACGTATGGGTGCCCAGTTCGGGCGCTAGTCGCGGCCCACGGGGTTGGGTCGTTACAAAAGTGGTATCAGAGCGGTCAGTCCTCGGAATGTCTGCAGGCCGTGTCTAGTAGAGTCTTGTTTATCGGTGTGTTGTGCACCACATCTATAAACAGGAGGCTACAGGACATCTAGGATACTGTCTTTTCTTCTGATCTTAGATCGTGCGATAGAGCCGTGTCATTAGGATGATTTTGTTCTGACGAAATTCTTATGTTTTCAGCGATGCCTCCGAGAAAGGTGACGGTTGCCCAGAAGGGCAAGTCCACGGCTGCAGGTGAGACCAGTAGGGCCCAGAGAGTTACTAGGGCCCATGCCCAGCCCGAGCCGGAGATTGTGCCCCGGTCGGCTAGTTCTGCCACTCCATCACCGTCCGAGGAGCACAGAGCAGCAGCAGCTGCGGCACAGGAGGCGGCCCCACCGCCCGCCCCTGAGATTCGAGTGCCCGAGCCTCCAGCTCCGCAGCCGAGGCGGAGGCCGGGGCCATGAGGGACGCCGTTCGGTTGTCGACCGGGCCCGGGTAGCGGGACGGTGTCCGCAGAGACAGGGGGTCGGGGAGATGATTTTTTTGGGGGACGCGACAGCCAGAGGGCCCGATATTTTCTGACTTGCAATCCGCCAGAGTTCTTCGGGTCAAAGCCCGAGGAGGACCCTCAGGAGTTTGTCAGAGAGATGCGACGCACGTTGCGACTTGTTAAGGCCTCCGAGACTGAGTCTGTTGAGTTCGCGTCGTATCGGCTGCACGACATTGCGGCCAACTGGTATGAGTCTTGGGAGCTATCGAGAGGTGAGGGGGCTCCCCCAGCCGTGTGGGATGAGTTCGTGGAGGCTTTTCTCGCCCATTTTCTACCCCCCGAGATTAGACGCGCCAGGATTCACAGGTTTATACATTTGAGACAGGATGGTAGGAGCGTGCGAGAGTATAGTCTGGAGTTTGACTCCTTAGCCAGATACGCTCCTCACGTTGTAGCAGACATGGCTGATCGAGTACACCAGTATGTCATGGGGTTGGATGACTATTTGATTGACAACTGTATGTCGATGGCTTCCCAGCCGGGCGCGGACATTGCGCGAGTACAGGCGTACGCCCAGGGCATGGAGGAGCGGCACAGAGGGCGCCAGCCTGACAGGACTGATGATAGGCGCCAGCCCAAGCGGGCTAGGTCAGCAGGGTATTCGGGGGATTCACGAGGCGGACAGCCTCAGCAGAGCACGGGGTATTCGGCCCAGCCAGCACAGAGTGCACCCCCACGATTTCCGGGCAGGAGGTTTGATGGTGCAGGGTATTCGGGAGCCGGTCCGAGCTCCAGAGGTTCAGGGCCACAGATGGATAGAGGTTCCGGTCAGACGAGGCCCCCGTTGCCCCGTGTTCTCGTTGTGGCGAGGCCTCATTTTGGGGGAATGTCGTCGCGGCACGGTGCTGTTTTCTTGTGGCCGTCAGGGCCATATTATGAGGGAGTGCCCGTACAGGGAGGGTTCAGGTGGTATGGCCCAGCCTACTGGGTCGGTCGCCGGTTCGTCCTCCTCAGCTGCTATGCGCCCTACGGGGCAGGGTACACCGGCACCAGCGGGCCGTGGCAGAGGTCGCGGCGGAGCCCCCAGTTCCAGCGGTCCATCAAACCGCTTATACGCATTAGCTGGTAGACAGGACCAGGAGGCATTACCAGATGCGGCTACAGGTATATGAATCCTTACTAGAATTTATTTTCTTATATATGTGTGTCTGTGATATAATTGTGCGTAATGGTGGGGGATGGAAAACTTGAGGGTTAGTAATTCAGTATTTATAAACAGCAGTGATTAAGGTGTGTCTATTGTTATTACGGACCCCGGAGTCTAGGATGGAAAGTGGTAATATCCATAAGTGTCAGTGAATAGGAAAATCGAGAGAGGGGCAAAACGGTAATTGTGCGACGAAGACGTCCGGAAACCCGTCAAGGCAGTATTTTACTCCAAATTACGTAATAAAGGTTCTATAGTGAGCTGAACGCGATTATACTTACGTTAGAGCATCGTATACCATCGAGGTTTTGAAGTTAAGCGTGCTAGGGCGAGGGAAATTTTAAGATGGGTGACCCCCTGGGAAGTTTCTGGAAGTTTTGCAACTTTAGCCAAAAGAGCGAATGGGGAGCCAGAGTAGTCTAAAGGGACTTGGAAAATACTGAACAGGCCGACATTTTAAGGGGCCGCGTGAGCCGGAATGGACTAGATGGAGTACATCAAAAAGAAGGTGCGTCACGGCGCTAGAATCAGGGCCATGTGAGGAGTAGTTGGCGAGAGGACCTCCCCGACTTAATCTGATTTACCATAAGGTTAATTTAACATTCGAGGACGAATGTTCTAAAGGGGGGGAGGATGTTATATCCCGTGTTTTGAACAACGGGACAACTTGTGTAAATTATGAGAAGTTAGGGGCAAGGCTATCCCGAGAGACTTTCGATTGTTTTAAAGGTTTAAATTGTGTATGATTTTAGTGTCTCGGAAAGGATAAGAAAACACTTGGAGGAATTTTCCATTTTTAGTAAGTGAGCTATTTTGGGAAAGTTTGAAAATTCAAAAAAAAAAAAAAAAAAAAAAAATTTGAGGCAAGGTGGCCGGCCACCTCATGGTGGGCCATGGCCACATGGAACATGTGTGAATTATATAAGATGACTTAGTCATCTTAGAAGTCATTCCACACTTGGAGAAATTTCAAGAAACTTAAAGAAAACTCAAGAAAGAAGAAGAAGAAGGCCACGGCTAAGGAGGAGAAAAAGGAGGACCAAGATTTGGCTACCAAAAAAATTATTTCTTCATGCAAACCTACTAATTCAAGGGTGCTAAGTAACGTGGCGGCGTTGTTTCGGAGAATAATCCGTTCGTTTCTCTAACGACCAACCTTGGTCAAGTCAAGGATTGAAGAAGAAAGGTGAGTTTAACTTTGTTTTCTTGTGTTATAGATGGTGTACATGTGTTGTTGTATGCTAAAATGGAAGAAAAATCATGTTAGGAAGGAAATTGGAGTTGGCCGTGTATGATGGAATTGGCCATGTGTGCGTGTGTTGTGGTATAAGACATGTATTGATGTTAGTTAGCATGTTTTGATTGTTGTGGAGTGGAGAAAAGATTGAAAATCATTTTTGTGTAATTAATGGGTGTTGGCCGAATGGCCCCTTTTATGTATTCTTGAATGAACAAATTGTTGTTAATGTTTCCGTCGTCGTCGTTATGGATTTTATAAGGAAAAATGCAAGTTTGATGACTTAGAATGATGTTGTGTTGGTTGTAGCATGACTTGAGAATTTATGTGAATTTTATGTAAATTTTACCTTTATGAATATTGCATTGCTAGTATGTGGATTAATGTTGTAAATTATGAATTTGGAAGATAAGAATGTGTTTGGAGTTGCTTTCGGGTTTGGAGATGAATTCGGGTGAGGTGGAGTATGGTTTGAGTTGTTTGGAGAATTGTGTGAATTGTTCGAAATGTCCTTGAATATGGTTTGAATGGTTTTGAGTTAGTAATCAAATGTATACATGTCGATATCGGTTTGAATGTAAGTAGTTGAGGTAAGTTATTGGAATATTATGAATGTTGTTGAATTATGTAGAAAAAGAGCCATTAAAGTTAGAATGCATTTTCAGTTGATTGTTGATGTTGTAGCTTGGTTATTGGTTTGGTTGTTGTTGAAATGGGCCGAGTTGAATCTCGGGGATGCTATACGTACAGGGGAGATGCTTTGCCCAAATTGTTATAGAGCAATATTGGTTAAGCTTGAAAATTTTAAGTCTCATGAATAGTAACTGGTAAAGATGACCATTTACAGATTTTCGACGAAACGGGATTGGAGATAAAGCGAGCGTGAGCCGTCCGTGAGGTATGTAAGGCTTACCCCTTCTTTCTTTGGCATGTCTTAGACGTGTAGGCTTGATTTCACGCCTCGGGGACCTTCCTAATTCTAGAAATCCGAGATTGAAAATGGCTACTATTCATTCAATAGAATTGAAGGGAATGCTTATGTATAGTTGCAAGAATTGTTCAAGAGCCTAGAAATTGCATGAAAAGGATCCGGTTACCCTAAGAACCCTAATAGGTAATGTCATGAAGCGTATTATACGTAAATTCTGTATGTCGCCACATTTGGCCGAGGTGGGGCCACGCGTCCCGAGATTTCCGTATGACGTACCGTTTGACATATTTTGTGAAACTTAAAGAAAGCCTTTGGCTATTGTCTTATTTACTATACAATAGTTGTTTGATGGTTCCCTTGAATTGTATGATATGTTTGATATGTAAAGTGTTCGCGGAAGTTCATAACTTTTACTTATTAATCCCGGTCAACTTGAAATCGTTTATGCGCTTTTAAATGACGATGAATATAGTTGGTCCTTGAGTTTTGGAAGAAGGATCTGGTTATTTACTTGCTATATGCATATGACCTCTCACTACTCTGCTCGTGCATGTTATGCTATGTCCTCCACCGAGTCCCGGGCCGGGTATGTATTCGTGCACGACTATTGCATTGTTCACCGAGTCCCTCCCCGGAGGGCCGGGTACGCTATTTATACATATACGATTCACTTACCGAGTCCCTCACCGGAGGGCCGGGTACGGCATGTGCATATGATTATATGATTACCATACATGATGTTTGTACGATTTATTTACCGAGTCCCTTGCTGGAGGGCCGGGTACGTTATATGTGCTTATTGATTTAATGATATGATGTGGGTATACATGATACATGTTTCTCAGGTGAGTTCTGGTTTTCCTGACCCCGTGCTTAAGTTGATATAGTCTAGATTGGTTACGGTTCTATTTATATTGTGTTTACTGCTTTACATACTCAGTACCTATTTCGTACTGACCCCCTTTCTTCGGGGGCTGCGTTCATGCCGCGCAGGTGCAGATATACGTCCGGGTGAGCCGCCAGCTTAGGGTCCCTGTTCAGCTATTTTGAGAGAGCTCCCTTGTTCGGAGCCCAGATTTTGGTACAGTCTTTTGCTATGTTCATGTATATCTGTTCAGGGTACGGCGGGGCCCTGTCCCGTCATATATATATATATATCCGTATGTTCTGTTTTGTGTATAGAGGCCCCGCGTACATAAAGTGTGGGTTATGGTTCCGTACGTACGGTATGTGTATGCGATATATGTTTGGGCGGTTATTTACCGCGCGGCCCCCCCGGCTCGCCTATGTATGTATTTATGTAATATGATGGCCGTGTGTGGCCTTTGTTGGTATTTTCTGAGTGCAGGTAAATTTTTGGTTGGTAGGAAAAACAGAGGAAACTCTGCCCGGATTTTTCCAAAATATTCGAGTTATTATCTTATTGATTTTCTTGTTAACGTATGCGCTGCTGTGTGTTAGCACGTATGGGTGCCCAGTTCGGGCGCTAGTCGCGAGAGAAAAGATAATAGTCAGATACTAATTTAATTTTTCCATATACCGATTAGAATAAAGTAGCATGAAAGAATGAAAGAAAATGAGATCAACTAAATATCCTATAGCCTCTCACAGATAAGTACATAGCTCATCGTACCGATCCACGTGACTCTATATGAAACGCTCTTGTCTTATAGATAGGGTAACCTAGGGCTCTGATACCAACTTGTCACGACCCACTTGGCTAAGTCGTGCGGGTACTTACCTTTCCCACCTCGGTGAGCGAACCCTCAACCAAATGATAATAAAGCCATAAATAAATAAATCAATTAAGCGGTAGAGAATAATTCACGAAAGTCTTATGATAATAGTATAGAAGAAAGTAAGGAAATAAGAAATACACCCAGGGTTTGGTCTAATCCATACAAGAGCATCTAAATGAAAATATACAAGTCTGGAATGTAATAATACATCACATCTGTGTGTCTCAGAATGGAAAAGTAAGACATAATAAGAGGAGTTTTAAGGCAGCGAACGTCTCGTGCTTACCCTGGAAACTCTAAGCTATACTGATAGCGACTATTAGCCACGGGAGATGAAAGCGGATCCAACACGGAACTGCGTTTCATAAAGAATGCGACAAGGATAGGTCGGTACAAAATCACGATCGGTAGATATCATCGACCGATTAAGTATAACTAACATAATTTAGACAATAAAGCGCGGATAGATAGATAAATCAAAAAGGATAAGTAAAAAAACAAGCAGAACCAAGTATCCGTTATCACCTAGGTTGAAGCATCTAAACCCAAGTGTACCAAGTCTTACTATATCCGATGCGAAATCGGCAACACAAGTAAATGTCACGACCCGGCCCGTGGGCCGTGGCCGGTGTCCTACGGACACCCGTACGTACCTACCGTCGAGGATCCGATATACCAACCGGCTAATTCCATTTAAACATACATAAATTCATACGTATATAAGTGTGCATCGCACGAACATACATATACACATATACATACCGAAACCCGTACGTGGCGTTAGGGCTATTATATCGTACAAAATCGTATATCGCACATACCTACTCTGGACAAAGGACAACCCACAAACCCACAAATATGTCGCGCGCGCCTCGCGTAACGATACGAGAATCGAGAAGACGGGACGGGGCCCCGCCATACCCAAATGATCATATATACGAACAAACGGAGACAACAAAAGATATATATATATATACCAAAAGTATTAGCTCCGATCAAAGGATCTCTCCAAAATGCAGACCGGTAACCTAAATCGGCGGCGTATCGCGCGGCGCGTCCGTACCGCGACATGTAACACGGCCCCCGAAGAAACAAGGGGGGTCGGTGCGAAGATGTACCGAGTATGTAAAGCGGAAAACATAATATACATAATTAAAATAACCAGAGTCAGATATGTAAAATCGTAACGTACGGAAATACAAAAACAAAGCGGACAGAATCGGATTCGTAGCGAGTCGTACTTACGTAGCGTACGTACGTAGTCATGCGGGAGTCGGACTTACGGAGCGTACGTACGTAATCATGCGAGTCGGACTTACGGAGCGTACGTACGTAAATCTTATTACGTCGGTTTAGGAATTGCGGGCCGACGGAGGCACGGTGCGGATCGAAGATACGGGGGTGCGCGGACGGACCTACGGACAAAACCGTATCTCAAATATGTGTCGGACGAGAATCGAGTCCGAATCGTACGTACGGAGAACCGTAATGACGGTAATCATGCGTACGCAGTCATAATCATATACGTACGTACATACCGGATATATATATCAAATCTCAATCACATACGGACGGATCCGCCCTTTAATAAGGGACGCGGTAACGAACCCGGCCCTCGTAGTACGGGACGCGGTGGACGGACAGAATCGGATCAAATGCCATCACGGCCGCCATCCCCGTAATATCACATAATCGGATCTACACGATCATATCGACGTGCGGATCCCGCCCGCACATCCGAGGGACGCGGTGAACAATGCGGCCGAAGTGCACGAATCGGCGTCGAACCCCGGCCCGGCGCGGTGAAGGAAGCATTGAGACATCCACGAACAGATCCAATGAGAAACCATATGCATACGGACCGACATACGTACTTAATAAACCGAAATAGTTCGGAAAACGGGTCAAATCGTAATAGTCGGATTATATCGAACGAGTGTCCGTAATCGTTCCGGATGTCGGACTAATATCAAGATTCGTAAAAGATGGTCATAAATACTTATTAGTTAGCGGACGGAACATAATTAAGAGTTACTTACGAAAACGGACGAAAATAGATCAATTTGAGTCATACCGGGAGTATCGGGGTTTTGTGGGTCCACCTCGGACCCGACCATAGTATACATAAATAATAGATACAAATCCTTAGGGAGTCGTCCAATAATCATTATAGGGTGTTCGACTTCATTTATGGAAGTTACATACATATAGGTCGTTTTGTCGATAAAAGGTAAAGGTTCAATCTTCCGAATGGTTTTGCACTATTTCAATCTCGAAGTATGAAGAGCGAAAGTGCGATCGAGGCTCTCTTTCAAGCCTACTACACTCGAACATGCCAAAGAATGAAAGGCAAGACTTTACATACCTTGATTGTGCCTTACGCTTGTCAAATCTTCACTTCCCGTTTCGTCCAAAATGCCGCAAATGGTCATCTTTACCAGCTACTATTCATGAAGTTAACATTTCAACTTTGGTTAAGCATTTGGCTACCGAAATTTCGGCAAAGACTTCCCCTATACATATGACACCCCCGAGATTCAACTCGGCTCAAAACAACCAACAACAACCCAACAACAACATCAATAATCACAATGAAACACAACATAACATAAATAGTTTTCTTTTCTTCATACGGAACAACTTCCATTCCAACTTCACATTTTCCAACCAATATCAATATTTTCATACTCATTTACTCATTCAAGACCATCAAATACAATTCAAGAACATTTCACATTATTTCTCAAATTATGCAAAAATTCCACCGAAACCATAATTTATTCAAAACTTCCAACTTCCAACATAAACTTCCATGACATATTTTTACCTTTCAATTCCATGAACAACTATCATAATTTGCATCTTACAATTTCATTTCCATAATTACATAAACAATAATGAAACCACATACTTTCCGACAACAACTTAACAACCAAATTCTTCATGCTTACTTAAACCATTATTCTTCCATCTACTTCACAAGGCCTTGACAACACAATTAACATACTAACAAAATTTAGTTCACCTTCCATCATCAACATACACCACACGGCCACACACTATAATTCTCAACTTCCACTAATTCATTCAACTTTCATTTCTAATACAAATTCCACCATAACTACAACTAATTTACCACATAAAATTCAACTAATCATAGCCATGCCACATGCATACACACACGGTTCCAACCACAACACACACATCACACGGCACATACACACACAAATACAATTCCATGATTTCCATGCAATTCCACATACCATAGCATGTATACAACCTTTCATAACATAACAAAAACATGAATCCTTACCTTTTCCAATAATTTCTTCTTTCCAAAGGAGACACTTTCTTGCCAAACTAATTATACCATCTTGGAGAGGAACTTGAGCTTAGTAATAATTCCAAGAGAGATGAATTTTTGAACTTAAGAATTGAGCTCCAAGAATTTTTTTTCTTTCTTTCTCTTTTCTCTCTTCTCTTGGCCGTTTTCTCTCTTGTTCTTTCTCCTCTCAATTTTTCTTGATTTTTCTTCTAATTTCTTGAATCTTCTAAGGCTCCCCACCTCTTTATAATTAATTAGCACATGGAAAATTTGCATGAATTTCTTGTGGGCTTGGCCCTCCATGGCCGGCCACTCTTTTAATTTGGGCCTCAACTTTCTTATTTTTTTTTTTTTGGCCCAATTCTTCATGAATCGCAATTTAAAATTTCCGAAACAAATTTTCAAAATTCCAATTTTGCCCTTAGGCCTTCTCCAACATTTTCACGTTCAAGCTTCCAAATCCGCCTCACACCTACTAAGAAAAATTCAAACATGGCCTTCTTTCTCATAAATCACAATTATTCGAATTTTCCGATTATGCGAAAAAGCGGGATATAACATCCTCCCCCCCTTTAAAACATTCGTCCTCGAATGTTAATTCAACCTCATGGTAGATCAAAATCAGTCGGGGAGGTCTTCTTACCATTTACATACTTGCACTTAATCGAAGAACTTGTAACGGCCTTCATTTCCAACTTCATCCATCTTCCCTCGACATCACCTTATTAGGGTTGTTCGTACCGTCTTAGGTCGGATACACGGCGGACAGAATCTTAACCAGAACCAGAAAATCAAACGGACGTCAGACGAAGTTATATCCGGAGTCAGAAGCACAAAGGTGCGACAGACAGAATCATAATCCGACGTCGTCTTAAGCGGTTTCAAAATCAGAGCCAGACGTACCGAAGTATATCGGATAGAATTATGATCGGAGTTGGACGTACAGAGATATATTAAACAGATACGTAGTGAGATTCAGAAGCACAGGGTATAGTAAACAGAGTTTCACCGAACACAGGGGCGTAGAAATATGGCGTACGTAATCGTGACGAAGTCGAACTAGTTAAATTTACTATACTTCCGAGACATATTTTCGGAAATTTCCCCGTCATCCTACATTTGGCACAACATTTCCAATCGCCATTCAAATTTTCTCTCGGTCTCGTAACCGCATAGCTTTTCATCCTTCTCCGATCTCGTAAATATGGCCGTCTTAATCGGTGTAACCTTTTTAGATCTCTAACCATTCCACATACTCAAATTCCACTTAAGTTACTCCAAATTCTCGTTTAGTCTCCATATCCATATTTGTGAAAAATTCTTGACGTACTTCCCAGGGGGTCACCCATCCCAGGATTGCTGCGGTCTCAGCACGCTTAACTTCAAAACTTTTATGCATTCCGATGCGTTATCGGTAATATCACGCGTCAATCGCCTCACACGATCTTTGCCACGTAACTTAGGGCAGAGTTCGGCCGCGCCTTAATAAATTTTTTTCGAAATTTTCGTAGCGGGTCCCACCCCAAATTCCAAACTATACAATTATGCAACAAATACACATATATAGAACAAATTTCAATAAACACTCGTATACCTGTGGACAGCCGCCTCCACCGTCCTCCGATCTAGTACAAAAATCACACACACATAAGAAATTTCCGGGGTGCTCCTCCTCGTCACCCACCTCGGGCCGAATGTGGGATATAGGTGGTCCGGCGACTCTGGTTCACCGATGACCGATAAAGGGCCGGAATATGGCGTAACGCTCATCGGAAGAAAAATCCGGCACTCTCCGAGGTGGCGGGGCATAGTGCTCCACCCTAGGAGCGGCCCACGGCACAATGTCGGGGAGCCCTTGATCTCCTCCGTCGTCGGTGCCCCCGCTCTAATCCCAACGGACGGATCCGCGTCGTAGTCGAGACTCGTCGTCTCCGAAGGGGGATCCTCCTCACCGGGGGTCCTCGACTCGCATCATAATCGTCGCCTCTCCTCCGAAGGATCAGTCTCGATCGAATAGCTGGGGCTCCGTCTACTTGGCCCCGGTGACATCCTGGGGGCCTTTTTGGCACCCCCATCCTCCTCGTCAGAAACCACCCTCTTCATCTTTACCAACCTACAATCACTCAAGGAGAGGGTCGAAATAATTTCCTCAAAATACCGACGTTGTCGCTTTTCGGAGCCTCGCCGTATGTACAAAAAAATATAACGTTGGAAGGACCCATCCTAACAATACACGCTCTATCGCACGATCTAAGATTCCAAGAAAGGGTAACATAACATCCTAGATGTCCGTAGCCTCCCCGTTTATAGATGTGGGGCCCAACACACCGATAAACAAGACTCTACTAGACACGGCTGCGTACATTCCGAGAACCGACCGCTCGATACCACTTTTGTCACGACCCGGCCCCGTGGCCGTGGATCGGTGTCCTACTTGACACCCATACGTACCTACCGTCGATCCGATATACCAACCGGCTAATTCCATTTAAACATACATAAATTCATACGTATATAAGTGTGCGTCGCACGAACATACATATACACATATACATACCGAAACCCGTACGTGCGTTAGTGGCTATTATGTCGACAAAATCGTATATCGCACATACCTACTCGGACAAAGGACAACCCACAACCCACAAACATGTGCGGACCTCTAACATACGAACGAGAATCGAAGACGGGACGGGGCCCCGCCATACCCAAATGATCATATATACGTAACAAACAAACAACATATATATATATACCAAAAGTATTAGCTCCGATCAAAGGAGCTCTCCAAAACAAATAGATCGATAACCTAAACACGCGCGCGTCCGTACCGGGCATGTAACACGGCCCCCGAAGAAACGGGGGGTCGGTACGAAGATGTACCGAGTATGTAAAGCGTAAACATAATATACATAATTAAAATAACCGCAGTCGATATGTAAAATCGTAACGAGATTTTAAATACAAAAACAAAGCGGACGGAGATCGGATTCGTAGCGGAGTCGGACTTACGCAGCGTACGGACGTAATCATAGGCGCAGTCGGACTTACGAGCGTGTACGGACGTAATCATAAGCGAGTCGGACTTACGAGCGTACGTACGTAATCTTATTATGTCGGATTTAGGAATTGCGGGCGACGGAGGCACAATGCGGATCAAAGATACGGAGGGGTGTGGCGGACTCCCGGACAAAACCGGATCTCAAATATGTGTCGGACAAAATCGTAGTCCGAATCGGACGTACGAACCGTAACAAGACGAAATCATGCATGCGAGTCATAATCATATACGTACATACATATCGGATATCAAATCTCCAATCACATACGGACGCATCCCGCCCCTTTAATAAGGGACGCGGTATGAACCCGCCCTCGTAGTACGGGACGCGGTGGACGAACGAGGAATCGATCAAATGCCATCCGGCCGCCATCCCCATAATATCACATAATCGAGATCATAATCGATCGTATCGGATGCGGACGGATCCGGCCCGCACAATCCGAGGGACGCGGTGAACAATGCAGTGAGGTGCACGAATCACAGAACCTGGCCCGGGCGCAGTGAAGGAAGCGTTGAGACATCCACGAACAGATCCATGAGAAACCATATGCATACAGACCGACATACAGACTTAATAAGACTGAAATAGTTCGTAAAAACGGGTCAAATCGAGTAGTCGATTATATCGAACGAGTGTCCGAATCGTTCCGGATGTCGGACTAATATTCGATTCGAAAGATGGTCATAAAAATACTTATTAGTTGGCGGACAGAACATAATTAAGAGTTACCTATGAAAACGGACAGAAATAGATCAATTTGAGTCATACCGGGAGTGTCAGGGTTTTATGGGTCCACCTCGGACCCGATCACGATAGTAAATACATAAATAATAGATAATAAACCTTAGGGAGTCGACCAATAATCATTATAGGTGTTCCGACTCCATTTATGGAAGTTACATACATATAGGTCATAAAAGGTAAAGGAATAATTCAATCTTCCGAAAGGTTTGCACTAATTTCAATCTCGAAGTATGAAGAGCGAAGTGCGATCGAGGCTCTCTTTCAAGCCTACTACACTCGTAACATGCCAAAGAATGAAAGGCAAGACTTTACATACCTTGATTGTGCCTTACGCTTGTCAAATTCACTTCACTCGTTTCGTCCAAAAACGCAAATGGTCATCTTTACCGCTTACTATTCATGAACGTTAACATTTCAACTTTGGTTAAGCATTTGGCTACCGAAATTTCGGCAGCAAAGACTTCCCCTATACATATGACACCCCCGAGATTCAACTCGGCTCAAAACAACCAACAACAACCCAACAACAACATCAATAATCACAATGAAACACAACATAACATAAATAGTTTTCTTTTCTTCATACGGCAACAACTTCCATTCCAACTTCACATTTTCCAACCAATATCAATATTTTCATACTCATTTACTCATTCAAGACCATCAAATACAATTCAAGAACATTTCACATTATTTCTCAAATTATGCAAAAATTCCACCGAAACCATAATTTATTCAAAACTTCCAACTTCCAACATAAACTTCCATGACATATTTTTACCTTTCAATTCCATGAACAACTATCATAATTTGCATCTTACAATTTCATTTCCATAATTACATAAACAATAATGAAACCACATACTTTCCGACAACAACTTAACAACCAAATTCTTCATGCTTACTTAAACCATTATTCTTCCATCTATACTTCACAAGGCCTTGACAACACAATTAACATACTAACAAAATTTAGTTCACCTTCCATCATCAACATACACCACACGGCCACACACTATAATTCTCAACTTCCACTAATTCATTCAACTTTCATTTCTAATACAAATTCCACCATAACTACAACTAATTTACCACATAAAATTCAACTAATCATAGCCATGCCACATGCATACACACACGGTTCCAACCACAACACACACACGTCACACGGCACATACACACACAAATACAATTCCATGATTTCCATGCAATTCCACATACCATAGCATGTATACAACCTTTCATAACATAACAAAAACATGAATCCTTACCTTTTCCAATAATTTCTTCTTTCCAAAGGAGACACTTTCTTGCCAAACTAATTATACCATCTTGGAGAGGAACTTGAGCTTAGTAATAATTCCAAGAGAGATGAATTTTTGAACTTAAGAATTGAGCTCCAAGAATTTTTTTCTTTCTTTCTTCTCTTTCTCTCTCTCTCTTGGCCGTTTTCTCTCTTGTTCTTTCTCCTCTCAATTTTTCTTGATTTTTCTTCTAATTTCTTGAATCTTCTAAGGCTCCCCACCTCTTTATAATTAATTAGCACATGGAAAATTTGCATGAATTTCTTGTGGGCTTGGCCCTCCATGGCCGGCCACTCTTTTAATTTGGGCCTCAACTTTCTTATTTTTTTTTTGGCCCAATTCTTCATGAATCGCAATTTAAAATTTCCGAAACAAATTTTCAAAATTCCAATTTTGCCCTTAGGCCTTCTCCGGTGTTTTCACGTTCAAGCTTCCAAATCCGCCTCACACCTACTAAGAAAAATTCAAACATGGCCTTCTTTCTCATAAATCACAATTATTCGAATTTTCCGATTATGCGAAAAAGCGGGATATAACAGTAAATCACCATATCATCACAATACAAGCCAAAATGCAATGCAATGTAATGATGTAAGGATGCCAATGCAATACAATGTTGTTTACACATGTACTCCGGATGGAAGTATAGATGTCCCGGTAGCACAATTCATGTGGGACTCGCGAAGTCCATGTACTAACTCAATCCATGATTTCGGGACAATCATCGGACATCGGACTCTCATATCACTCAACACAATCCATGATTTCGGGATAACCATCGGACATCGGACTACTCACCTCACTCTCATGCAAACTGTGCTCAGCTCATCACAGTGATATCAACAATGTATCAACAATATATCATGAGATATGTGAATGCGTACGCTGTATGAGTCAACATGAATAATCAGATCAATATCCTAAGTACCAAGCATGGGCATGCCAACAATATCATGAAAGACTACCGAGTCATATAGAATACTATCCTCGCATCAACATCAACAAATGAGGTACCACAATATCATTAACAAGATATATCAATATTCTCCGACACCTACTAACACTACACGGCATCAAGCCCATAACAATGGAATAAATCGAATCACAACATAATGGAGTGGCTGCCCCAATCACACAACAGGGCCCAACCTAATAGAATATCAAACCCAAATTCATACCCAAATATTTACATGCTTTCTTTGACATTATAGTCTAAATATATGCTTCGCTACACAAAGTCTCACCAAGGGTAAGCCATAACCTACCTGGATGGCCGAACCGCAAAACACCAACAATCACTCATTCGCTTTCCCCTTCCTTAAAGAATGAATTGGTTAATTTAATTGTGGCCAAAACAAAAATATTTAAACAATTAAAAGTCAGTTTGCAATAATGGCCATCTAATTGATTAACTAGCCTGATTAAAACACTTATAGACAATTAAAAATAATTTGACAAATTATATAATTATACAAAATTAAAGACTAAGGGGTGAAATGGCTAATTATTTTAATTGCTCAAACTCCTTCAACGGAAGGGAATAATGTATGTGCTAATTTTAATTTTTGACAATTTAAACAATTAAAGAAATGATTATTGATTGACTTGACTCATTCTACCCTTCATCTTCATGCAATTTCTACATATGTGGCCGAACCCTGGATTTTGGGTTACCTATATATCTCTTGTTGTACGAGAATTCAGACCACTTTTAGTTCGACTCAAATAAGGACTTTTAAGTGATTAGGAAGGAAAGTCCTAACATACCCGGTGAAGCGACTGAGATTTCTCTGGGCAGTTGTTAGAGTGTGACTGACTCTCTAGTCTTGAGCCCGCCTACATAACCCTAGTCTTTGGGAATCAGGACACATGTAGTTTAACTTGTTGGAGAAGAGTATGTGCCTTATGTGGGAGTACCTTCAGATTTCCCGGTATACGTCCGACCGGTCGCGGTTTTTAGTCAAGAAAATAATACAAGACAAATTGTGGCTGAGTCTAAGTTTGGAGGGCTTCCAAATCCTGGCCAGAGCGCTTGACTCTCATGGGCACCCTATCTTGACTGATTGCACAAGAAAAAGTTTCACATTTGCTCCGCAATTCGTCCGGATCTGGTAGAGGAAGCCGGCTTCTTTCTGGCTGCTGTGTGCCTATTTTCTGGCCTTGACAATATGCTGATATTCTTCGTGGATATTTTTTTTGAAAGATTAATGGACCTTTTAGATTGTTTGGATGAATTTCCCTTTTGGATTGTTTGAATGAATGACCTTTTTGGCTTGTTTGAATGAATGGACCTCTCGGCTTTTTGAGTGAATGGCCCCCTCGGCTATTTGATATGAATGGCCCTCTCGGCAGTTTGATATGAATGGCCCTCTCGGCAATTTGATATGAATGGCCCTTTTGGCTAGTTTTAATGAATGGACCTTTTGGCTTGTTTGAATGAATGGCCCTCACGGCAATTTGATATGAATGGCCCTCTTAGCAGTTTGATATGAATGGCCCTCTCAGCTTGTTTTAATGAATGACCCTCTCGGCTATTTGATATGAATTGACCTCTCGGCTGTTTGATATGATGGCCCGCTTGGCCGTTTGATATGAATGGCCCTCTCAAAAATTAAATAAATGAATGGCCCTCTTGGCACGCAAATGATAAATATGGCCCTTGTGGTCGGATATGCCCTTTTTGTCCTTGTCATGACCCTTTTGGTCGTATGTATCTTTATGCTCATTCATTGTGACCCTCTTGGTCCGATATATCCTTGTTATTCACTCTTTGTGATCCCTTTTAGTCAGATTTGTCTTCCTGCTCATTCCTTATTTGCATGGGCCTTTTGGTCAGCTGTGTCTTTGTCGTTCATTCTTTTCGTGACCCTCATGATCGGGTATGCTTTTGTCCATTTGTTTTGTGAGCCTCGTGGTAAGATATGTCTTTATTGCTCATTCTCTACTGTGACATCCTGGTACTTTGCTGCCCGATTGAGTTTGCTTTTCACCTTTGCTGTGAGTAAGCCGACTGATGATGTGTCTGTTGTTCTGTTGAAAACCTGCATCCATAGAAAAACTATGAGTGTCCTAAGAGGCTGATTAGCATCGTTGTCCTCCCATCCGATGTCTCCTCTTGATGCTCCTTTGAACCCTCTTAGGCTCGGTATTTCAAGAGATGTTTTTTGGGATGTACTTAGGCTAGTTTTGAAAATCTAGAGAAATTTTTTTACAAAATGCGCGTTGTTTTTCCTTAAAAAAACTGTTTATTTCATTTTTATGTGTCATGTCGCGTGTTTTCTTCAAATGAGGTCTTTTGGCTCTCCCGGGAGGCATGATTGCTGACTTCTGCACCGTAGAGAATTTTTGACACCTTTCTCAAACATTTTGCCCCGGTTTCAGGATTCGCTTTGAGCGACCCTTTCTTTGTCCTGTTATGCTTCCCTCAAAAATTCTGCCCAAGCGTATTGCTTTACTTTTTTACTTTCCTCGTTGAGTGTTTTTGGTAGAAATTTTCGAGGGAACCTAAAAAATTCTGCCCCAGTGTAGGGTTGATGTTTAGCCATCTCACGTGCTGACCCTTGTGTTTTGATCTCATTAACTTTTGTCTCTGACGTTTCTTAAGGGTTTCTCAAGTTTTTCTTTTATGACGACCAAGCTTGAAAGCGCCTACATATCCTGTCACAGCAGGAATTCAGGTCGAACATAGTTCAAAATAAACTAACTGAGTTTTGTTTTCTGCTAATAATGTCACCGGGTTTGATATGGACTATCTACGTATCCCACTATAGGGAAGTCACGTATCCCACTATGGGGAAGTCAGGTCATTGCGTAGTTCATTACATAAAGGATTTGTTTTTTTCCTATTCTATTATAAAGTACTATTTCAAGCAAAAGGTACAGTTACAACGAAATTATGATACAATTACAAGAAAATAGAATCCTTAACATAGAGTCTCTTGAGTACGTCTGCATTGATAGCTTTGGGCCACTCTTGTCCGTCCATCTCGGCTAGGACTACGGCTCCTCCTGAGAGTACTTTCATGACCATGTATTGTTATATCCCGCCTTTTTGCATAATCGGAAAATTCGAAATAATTGTGATTTATGAGAAAGAAGGTCATGTTTGAATTTTTCCTAGTAGGTGTGTGGCGGATATGGAAGCTTGAATGCGGAAACAATGGAGAAGGCCTAAGGGCAAAATTAGAATTTTGGAAATTTGTTTCGGGAATTACAAAAATGTGATTCATAAGTTATTGGGCTAAAAAAAAAATAGAAAACAAAGCCCAAACATACAAGGGTGGCCGGCCATGCCATGCTTGGCCCAACCCATGAGAGCTTAGTCATGTGATTTGTCACATGACTAATTAGTATAAGAGGATGAGCATGGGACTTATGTCTCTAGAATTTTCAAGAAAACAAAATAAAACCAAGAAGAGAGAAAGAGGGGTGGCCGTCGGCCATAGAAAAAGAAAGAAGAGAAAAAAATTCCAAGTCCTTTAGTTTTCATCCAAAAATTTGGTTCTTCTTGAGTTAGTAACGAGCTTAAGGTGCTCTCCAAGTTAGTATAACTTTCAAGGCAAGAAAGTGCTCCTTTGGCAAGTGGAAGATTGAAGAAGAAGGTAAGAATCTCATGTTTTCTTTTATGTTATGGAAGATTTATGAATGTTAGACCAAGTGGAATTGCATGGAAAGCATGGAATTGTGAGTTGTGTTGTGTTGGAGCCGTGTGTGTGTGTGTGTATATATGGCCGTGTGTGTGTGTGCATGGTTGTGCATGGAATTGGTGTTGAATTTTGTGTTATATTTAGTTGTGGTGATTGTGAATTCGAATTGGAAGTGAAAGATGGATAAAACTTTGTGAAGTTGGAATATGGATGTTAGCCGTGGGTATAGAATATGGAAAATGAAAATGAATCAATTTTGTTTGTTATGTTAAATTGTGTTGTTAAGGCCTTTGGGAAGTCGATGAAAGAATAATGGTTTAAGTTAACATGAAGAAGTTGTTGTCTAAACTATATGATTTTATTATAGATTATGTAATTGAAAAAATGAAGTTGTAAGATGTATATGTGATTGTTGTAAGTGAAATCCAAAAGATAAAAATATGACGTGAATATTTATGTTGAAATTTGGAAGGTTCGAACGAATTATGGTTTCGGTGGAACTTTGTATAATTTGTGAAATAATGCGAAATGCTCTCGAATTGTATTTGAATGGTCTTGAATGAGTAAATGAATATGAGAACATCGATGTTAGTTTGAAAATGTGAAGTTAGTTTGGAAGTTGTTGCTTTATGAAGAAAGAAGACTATTTATGTTATGTTGTGTTTCATGGTGATTGTTATCGTTGTTGGTATTGTTGTTGGGTTGTTGTTGATTATTTCGAGCCGAGTTGAATCTCGGGGCAAGCATTTATAGGGGAGGTGCTGCCGAAATTTCGGTAGCCAAATTCCTAACCAAAGTGGAAAATGTTAGCTTGCATGTGAATAGTAATCGGTAAGAGTGACCATTTGGCAGATTTCGACGAAACTAGAATTGAGATTGACGAGCGTAAGACACAATCAAGGTATGTAAAGCCTTCCCTATCTTTCTTTGGCATGTTCTATGTAATAGGCTTGAAGCGAGCCTTGATTGCACTTTCGCACTCACAATCCAAGATTGAAAATAGCGCCAAATCATTCAGTAAGATTGAACCAATTTCTTCTAAATTGACCTATAAGTATGCAACTTCCATAAATGGAGTCGAAAACACTCTAAGACGGTTATGGACGACTCCCTAAGGGTTACTACCCATAATTTACGTATTTCACTATGGTTGGGTCCGAGGTGGGCCCACAAAACTCTGATACTCCCGGTATGGCTCAAATTGATCTATTTCTGTCCGTTCTTCACAAGTAACTCTTAATTATGTTTCCGTCCGCTAGCTAATGAGTATTATGACCATCTATCTGAATCTTGATATTAGTCCGATATCTGGAACGATTCTGGACACTCTGTTCTGATATAATCACTCACTTCCGATTTGGATTCCGTTTTCCGAACGTTTCAGTTTTAGTAAGTCCGTAGAGTCGGTCCGTATGCATATGGTTTCTCATTTGTCCGTTCGTGGATGCCCCAACGCTTCCTTCCACTCGCGCCCGGTTGTGTTCCCGTGGATCTGCGCACTTCCACCGCATTGTCTCACCGCGTCCCTGATGTGCAGGCCGGGATCCTGTCCGTACCGATTGATCCGGCTATGTGGATACGGGGACGGCGGCCAGTGATGGCACCGGATCTCGGGCCCGTTCGTCCACCGCGTCCCGTACTACGAGGGTCGCGGTTCGTTACACGCGTCCCTTACAGTGGCCGGATCCGTCCGTACGTGATCGGGATCCGATATCTCATTTGTACGCTCCGTATGTGACATGACTCCGCATGATACGTTCGTCTGGCATAGCTTCAGAGGTCCGATTTGGATCATAACTCTCGTTCGTCACACTTCGAAAATCGATTCGACACCGATTCTCGTTCGTCATACATTTGAGTTCGTTTTGTCCGAGAGTCGTCCGTACGCTCCGTAAGTCCGACTCCGCTTATGATTCGTCCGTACGCTCCGTAAGTCCGACTCCGCTTGCATTCTCGTCCGCAGTCCCGACTCCGCTATGAATTCGATTCTCCGTCCGCTCTATTTCGTACTCCGTCTCGCTACGATTTATATCGACTCTCGGTTATCTTAATTATGTAAGTTATGTCCGCTTACATACTTTGGTACACCCCCTGTATCGACCCCTCGTCGGGGCCGTGTTGCACCACAGTGCACGTACGCGCCGCACGATACGCCGCTAGGGATATTGTCCGTCGGCTTGTTTTCCCCTTTTCTTCACTCCAACCCCGTAGGCCGTGACTCGTGCCCGAATTGGACACTCATACGTACCCTTACCCCACATAAGCATAATAGCAAAATAAACATGTAAAATAATTATAGATATTATCAGATGTCGCACAGAAGTGAGTATGGCGCACGAAGGCCGATCAGGCCATCACAAAATATACATACAATCCCCAACGCACACAAACGCACAGAACATATACAGAACCCGCTACACATGTCTACAGACCTCTACAGACTGGAAACATAAACATATGACGGGACAGGGCCCCGCCGTACCCCTGAAATCCGAATGTACGTACATATCAGAAAAAAGGTCGTACTAAAATGTAAGTTCGAACGAAGAGCGCCGTAGGGCCGATAGATGACCTAAGCGGGCGGACCGCAAAGCGCGTGTCCGTACTCGTGGGCATGAAACACAGCCCCCGACGAAAGGGGGTCGGTAAGATGAAAATGTATCGAATATGTAAAAGTAGACCGTAACAACAAAATTTAAAATCGAATGTAATGTATGGAGAACGAACGAGACGCGTAAATAATCAAAATGCATCAGAAATCATAAATGATGGCAAAAATATATGCCAAAGCCTACGTGACAGGACTCCTAAGGTCGAGTGTGGTCGCCCCCGACGCTGGCGCCACAAGCATAACAGATCATAACATAACAAATGGCCATATCAGAACATAATCAACATAAGCGTACATGGCACATCATACACCGTAACCCATGCACGTATATACCGCCCTCACAATCGAGCATGGCGAACAATGCAGAGAATTACGCTTGAGAACATATCCGGCCTGGCCTTGTGGGAAACATTGAGGCATCCACGTAACGGAGAGCGAGAAACCAAATGCAATAAAAATAACATATATGTTTCCAGAGACCCAACGGAGGCATATCGAATAACAAGTCAAATCGATGAAATCGGATTTTTGAAACATACAGTGAGTTCCGATGTCATAATGAGTTACGTACATAACTCTTCCCCGAGATCGTTTCCAAGGTCCGAACAATTATAAGACTTAACAGAATATTCGAAACAATTTTCTAAAAAATAGATAAAGAAGTAGTTAAAACATTTCGTTAAAAACCGCTCGAAAAACAAGTCATAGTCACAAAAGGGTAGTTTGGAAATAGTGAGCCCACCCTCAGTCAACCGAGGGGGGTGGACACAAATTATGTATAATAGGCTTTATGAATCGCTTATGAAGGTTTTGCAATCGGATTTTTCTTGCACAAGTTCTAGGTGTTTAGACATTTTCCTAACTACTTACAACTTAACTAATTCAATTCTACTGAAAGAAAATGGGACAATTTCGAACGTGGGTTCCGAAGAGTAGAGTGGTCCCCGAGGTCCGAATTCGTTTCCAAGATACCCAGACATGGCCAAGAGAAGGAAGCAAAGAGCTTTACATACTCGCGCCTCTTACGCTCTCCAAAACTCACTTTCCATTTCGCCAAAATCCGCAAATGGTCACATTGACCAGCTTGCTATTCTGAGACTTACAATTTCCAAACTTAACCAATATTGTTCTATAAAAAATTGGGCAAAGATTCCCTATACATATAGCATCCCGAGATTCAACTCGCTCAAAATGATCAACAACAACCAAACTAACAACATTAATCCACAACAAGAATCGCAATTGACACAAATAGTCTTCCTTTATCATAAAGTGACAACTTCCAACTAACTTTGCGTTTATTATTCAATAGCCATATTTCCATACTCATCTACTCACCAACATCATCCCAACATCATTTAAGCATTTCCTATAATTTTTCACATTATTCGCAAAATACATAAATTTTCCACCGAAGCCATAACTCGTCCAAAACTTCCATTTTTCAACAAACATATTCATAACACATTATCCTTCCTTAAATTCATCAACAACCATCATAATTTGCAATCTAACAACTTCGTTTCTCATAATGTCACAAGATTACACTAAACGACATAAGCTTCTACATTCCGTTTCAATACAAACTTACGTCATTTCTCTTCATTTACATGCAACGATCACTACAACTCAACCAACACACCAAATAACATTAATTCATTGCCATGAAAAATAAAACA
>NW_026713382.1:0-27862 GCF_029784015.1 Lycium ferocissimum | reverse complement strand
TAAATTCCCTTCCCTTTACATACTCGCACAATCCCTCGACCGACCCCCTTCTTCGGGGGGCTTTTTTATGCCCCGGGGACCCCCGCAGGGGATCGGCCCAAAAGAATTTTCCCAAAGGAAAAGTTGGCATCTCCATTTGCTCGGAGAGTTGCCGGCCAAGAGTCCTATGCTATGATGTCATGTTCGAGTTAGAGACTTCTGCGTACGCAGTCGTGGGTTTAGTGTGTCGCTGAAAATGGTTCCACGAGGCGATGCGTTTCTATTATACATTATGATACTGAGCCCTTATGTTTATCGATTGTGTTAAATTGGAAACGACAAAAGATTTTGAAAGTTTTACTATGTATTTTATTTTTGTTTAATCTAAGAATCCAAAGAAAGCATGTACGTAATAAGAGTCACGGGTTCGCTCGTCCGAATATGGGTCAAAAGTGCCCATCACACCCTAGTAGGATCGGGGTGTGACAATTAAGAACACCTGACTATGGCTACAAGTGGTACCGCCCATTCCTAGGTCAATTTCCATTATGAGGGTTAACGCCCCAAATTCATATTAATTATTCTATCCCAACCCCCGTTCTTCCTCTTCGAGTTTCAAACAAAGTAAATGGGCGAGTCCTAGGGTTAGCTACTCCCTTGAGAAACTTTGAAGAACAAGAATAATTAAAATAATAATAACTTACTTGATTAAAAATAATGTCGATCGATAAATAAACACAACAAGAGTTTCAATGTCAATTGTCACCAAGAAATTCCCATAAAAAAGTTTTGAATAAAAGAAAGAAAATATACGTAGGAACACCAGCCTCCAAACTTTTGTTTTATGCCAAATATGTCTAAGAATCGTGGCTTATGAAATATTTATACTAGTAGGAAAAGACCCACTCACAATAACCTAACCCAAAAAAGAGTCGAAAACTACAATCGTATAGACCGAAGCTTTTGTATAGCGTCCTCGAATTTTATTTATGTCCTCGGCTGCTCTAATTTGACACGTCAATTGATGGATCAATTTCTACTTTTTTTACGCCTTCAGAAACAACAACTTTGTGTGCTCTTGTTTTTAATGAATGATTGCCACGTAGAAAAATTGTCTTAATTTTGCCTTCCCTTGCTTAGTTGCTGCCTCTTCAATTTAATTGTTTTTTCTTCACTTGGTTCCACGTAGACAAACATCTCTTTTGCTGCTAGGTATTCCATTAGAAGCCTTCATCAACTAATCATTATGACACTGCATGACACTCCTTTTCTAATTCCAAATATGAAGTGTGCTCCTTCCTCAATTTCAGCACTTTTAATTCAATTTTGATCCAAATATCTTCATCTTCACATGGTTTTATTTTTGCATGATAAAAATACAATATTAATCACAATTCATTATCGTTATTACCCAAATGACGATTAAAAGTACTAAAAGTGAGGCAATCAATCGATAAATATATGCATTTTTGGTCGAACATCAACCCCCCCCCCCCCCCCACACACACACCCACACTTAAACTCTTGCTCGTCCTCGAGCAAGCACTAAAACCACTCTCAATAAATCAAGCCTAGGAACACCACCACTTTGGTTGATACTAACAATTAGGCCCTATAGCAACTCAAACCATCTAATATATACTTCATGATCATCATGCAAGTATATGAGTCAACAAAAAAATAAACAACAAACTTCTAACCTCCTAATCTCAGAGATGGACTTTAACTCATCAAATTTAAGCTCGCTCACCTACTTTGTCAAAGAAAACTAATGACATCACCAATCTATAATGAAACAAGTGCCCTCAAAAGAAGAAATAATCCACACACTCAAATCAAAGAATCGAATGTAATTTAAGAACTTAGCATCAAAGCACAACTCTCACACTCACAAAGAAATTCACATGTATGCACAAAGAACCATAGGCTTGCCCATTATGTACATCTCTACTAATTAAGTGTGCTTGAATAAAATCAAATAAGACTTTAACAGGTTGTAATGTTGGCTAGGGGATGGGTAGGAAAACTATATAATAGTGACTTCCACTTCCCTAAGCACTTTGCAATTTTAGAATTCATCACCCATTATTTTCATCTTTTCACTTTATTTTCCAGCCCTCTCTTCATCAATTATTTCACACATCATATCAAGAACGATTCATTTTTTTTCTCAAGCATTTTTTTTCACATTCTTTTATGTCACACTCTTTGTAAGAGGGCCTTTTCATCACTTTTGCAGTTATCATTGGTCACCATTTTTTCAATGACCATCCCTTTACTTCAGATTTATCAATTAATATCACAATCTATGCTACAGTGCTCAAGGAAGTAGGGTGCAAAAATCAGGGATTCAACAAAAAGGATCAAGGCAAAAATACGGCTAACAAATGAAAGGCTGGCCATGTGCTTAAAGGGCTAACTAGTGGCACAATTTCTGAAAAGGCTAAAATTCATAAGACTTATCAAAAAAAGCCTATAATCATCTTCTAAACAGAGCAACACTTTTTACTTCACTTCAATAACGTGCAGGGCAAGTTCTAGACTATGATGCAAAACATGGAATATATGCAAGAAATCCTCACCACACATGGCACAAGTATCAATAAAGGTGGATCAATTCGATTATAAGACATATAGGATCATGGCGAACTACAAAATAAGAATAAGCTATATACAGAACCACTATCTTGAGCCTAGGTGCCAGAAAGTCTTCTACTGTTTCCATTACTCAAGCACTCAAAGGAATGTACTACTCAAGCTCAAGCCCAAATATGTTAGTATCAACCAAGTCAAAAAGGGTCTTTCTTCTCTCTTCTTTACTACTCCTAAAAAAAAAATTAATCCTAAAAATAAAAAAATTACCCGTTTCAAAGGCCATCCCTCGGGAAAGAACCGAGGCCATAATAAAACCAAAGGGGGCGGATGATGTATGCCCCTAAAAGAGAAAAAGAAGCTATAAAAGAATAATAAAAGAACGAACAAAGAAAAAAAATCTTTTTGAATTTTTATTAGTTTTTAAAAAAAAAATATATAAGGCTATGAAATTAAAAAAAATAAAAATCCTGTGGCATAATCATCCTTGACCTCAAAAATCGGAAGTACCCACCCCACATTTAAATAATATGCATTGTCCTCGATGCATGTATAGTAGAGAAAAATTAAAACAAGGGTGAGAAATACTCTCGAGATCCTCTGTGGCCTAGCTAGCAAGATAATTCTCAACATTAAGGTCGGCACGACCCACACTTAAGCTCAAACAGCTGCTCTTCACCAACTTCTGCTACTCGACTTCCCAATCGCTTTTCTCGCCATTTGGAGCTTATGAATTGGGCACCCAACTTGGATTCAAGTTTGTGACTACGAGCGGTGGGGGTGGTAGATGAACAAGCCAAGCATAATATTTTTCATCTTACACTTCTTGGCTTTCAAGTGAGGAATGTAGTTCTGCCTCCTTGAGTTTTCAAATTGCAGGATTTATGGCATTTCAATTTCTTGAATTTTGACATCCTCTTTTTCCCCCGAATTGGAGTCAACAACAACCATATTTTTTAGAACAATGGTTGACTCCAATTTATATTTTTCTTTGGCATTCCCAATAACCGCATCTTCATGATTGACCCTCAACAAAGGGATTGCCTTTTTGGATTGAGCATTGGCGAGTTCATATTGATTCTGATCTGGATCGAATGCCCATGGCGGATTTTCTTATTCTGTCATCAAACCAAGTTAGAGACTAGTTTCCAAGTATCCTTCTAAGGCTTTTTGATTTCTTCACCTAGCAGTACTCCATCATGAGTTTGAACTCACCAATTTGGCCATGCTCACAATAAAAATCACTACTAAACAAGTTTTGATGGAAAGGTGCCACTTTTTTTTCTTTTCTAAAAATAAAATAAAACATAGAAAACAACTATACAAATAATCACAGGTTCGGTTCAAAGCAAGTTAGCTTATTTCCTGAATTAGCCAAAACATGCCAATTGGTCCAGGGCAACGGCGCCAAAATTTGATACGCTCAAATTACACCTTTTAATGGCATAATGCGGACATTGTCAAATATGGTAGCCCAACAAGGTTGAGGTCGAATCCCACAGAGAACAATATGTAGACATTTAAGCAGATTAAGAATTATCACCAACAGCTAGGCCGAACGCATCAATGGTGGTTTTTAAATATGGTTTTGATAAAACACGAAAATATAAAATCTAATCTAGAAAGAAAGTAAATTGATCAATGGCCACAAAAATGGAATAAAGGAAACTACTTCTCAAGTAACGATCCAATATATTTCACGAATTACGATAATGGTAATATTATGTTAATTAGCCTCGGATAATGACTCTAATTAACTTCTTGCGATGATTGACTAGACTACCTAATTGAATATACCTAAAGCAACTAGGAGCATTAAGAACACCTGACTATGGCTACAAGTGGTACCACCCATTCCTAGGTCAATTTCCATTAGATGAGGGTTAACGCCCCAAATTCATATTAATTATTCTATCCCAACCCCGTTCTTCCTCTTTCGAGTTTTAAACAAAGTAAATGGGCGAGTCCTAGGGTTAGCTACTCCCGAGAAACTTTGAAGAGCAAGAATAATTAAAATAACAATAACTTACTTGATTAAAAATAATGTCAATCAATAAACAAGCACAACAAGAGTTTCAATCTCAATTGTCACCAAGAAATTCCCACAAAAAAGGTTTGAATAAAAAAAAGAAAATATACGTAGGAAACCTAGCCTCCAAACTTGTGTTTTATGCCAAATATGTCTAAGAATTGTGGCTTATGAAATATTTATAGGTGTAGGAAAAGACCCACTCAAAATAACCTAATCCAAAAAAGAGTCGGAAACTACACTGTATGGACCGAAGCTTTTGTATGGCGTCCCTGAATTTTATTTATGTCCCTGGCTGCTGCAATTTGACATGTCAATTGGCTGGATCAAATTCCACTTTGTTACGCCTTCATAAAAAATAACTTTGTCTGCTCTTGTTTTGAATTAATGATTGCCACGTAGACAAAATGTCTTAAATTTGCATTCCCTTGCTTAGTTGCTGCCTCTTCAATTTAATTGTTTTTTCTTCACTTGGTTCCATATAGACAAACATCTCTTTTGCTACTAGGTATTCCATTAGAAGCCTTCATCAGCTAATCATTATGACACTGCGTGACACTTCTTTTCTAATTCCAAATATGAAGTGTGCTCCTTCCTCAATTTCAGCGCTTTTAATTCAATTTTGATCCAATATCTTCATCTACACATGGTTTTATTTCTACATGATAAAAATAAAATATTAAGCACAATTCATTATAGTTAGTACCCAAATGACGATTAAAAGTGTTAAAATGTGAGGCAATCAATGGATAAATATATGCATTTTTGGCCGAACAATAAGCCCCTTCAGGCATCACAATCATCATATACCTGTTGATCAGGTGGTTTGCTGTCACACCGCATCCTTGGTAAGGCATGACTGGCACCCAAAGACCCTACGAGAATCGAGCAAACCAACTTATAACTTGCATCCTTCATTACTCGAATGGTAAAAATAAGGCTAAGCGCTAAATATGAACATAATATCATGCATAAATACATGTGCAATGGGCTACGATGCCAACATAACTACCGACACAATATAACTGAGCTATACATACGAACTGTCTGCAAAGCCTCCACGAACATGATTGAAATATACAAGTCAGGACAGGGCCCTCGACATACCCTTAACGCAATTCATATGTATATATAGACTTAGGCTCGGGCAATGCTCAGAAGAAGCGGAGCCACCAAACGAATCGGCACTGGCGGCTTACTTTCTGTGGAAGATCCTCCTCTCATCTATTTGCACCGGCGGGCATGAACGCAGCGTCCACAAGATGGGACGTCAGTACGAACAATGTACAGAGTATGTAAGGCATGAATACTAACATGATATAAAAACAAAAGTAGCAAAAGATAAGGTGAGTAATTATACCTCGTACACTTTCTTAGACCTCTGTCATGTAAATTCACTTGTCTATGGGAAAAATATTTCATACATATCCATACACAATATACACACATTTGCATTCACATACATTTACCATACATATATCTTTCACATCCGTACCCGGCCCTGCCAGGACTCGGTGTTATCCGTACTTAGCCCTTTCGAGACTCGGTATCGTCCGTACCCGGCCCTTTCGGGACTCGGTGTCGTCCGTACCCGGCCCTTTCGGGACTCGGTGTTATACCCAATTGATCAGGGGGATTGCAATGCATACATATATACAACTATAAAAATAAAAAAATGCATAAATGAAATCAACATCATAATTAGCGATATCGTTATCACTATATCATTCCTTGAAGTATCAACCATCGTAATGTAAAGTCGGCGATGTCATGGGAGTCTCGAGAATCATGAACTTAGATAGCATTGAAAATAAAATCATTATCTTCGCTATATCTCACCTCGAAGGAACGGGTAACATGAGGTGAGACCATCAACAATAAGTACGATCAAAGGATTCATAGAATGGCTGAATAATCTCTTAATGCCCTCAAATCATGGCTTCAGAATTTCTAGAATTAAAATCAACATCATCATGTTCATCATAGAAAACATGTCATCCTTAGTATCATAAAAAGCTTTTAAGAATCATGAACTTCTAACTTTTCGAAGTAAGAAGGTTATGAAAAAAATATATGTATGGAATCATAATATAGGAATCATACCTTTTGAAAGAACGGGACTAGCCTTAACATATCTATGCGGCCTCCTATTATCTATGCATATCCGTCTGTACTCGTAAATCTACATTCAAAAGGATTCGCACTATCGTTAGACTCATTGTTATATGTTTATGCTAGGTCTTCATATTAAACTATTCTATATCCTGCCGAAAATCGAGCAAAGATTCCCCCGTTTATATGCCTAGCCCGAAATCATAATTCAACAACCAACAATAATAACAACAATACCAACATCAGAACAACATTATCAACACCAATAGGCTCCATAAAACATTCCACACGATGTTTTTCAAGTTTCTTAACTAACCAACTTGCTATACAATTATTTAATGACTTTATCTCCATAAATAAACCAAATGTAATATTAATAAGGAGACATCCATACGTTATTCTTGTTAAAACAGCAATATCTTCAATATCCTCTTTGAATCCACGTCAATATCTACCGCCAAACGATACTATAATCACGATTATGCGCTACCCGAGCCTCAATTAATCAAAATCACTCCAGTCCCTGAACTTTTTATGACATAAATGCCCCTATATGTTGCTGAACTTTTTCATCTGATTTTTGATGAAAAAATGGGGTCTTGACCCTTTTATAGGTGGGTAAAGTCGGTGGCACCGTAGGGCCATCGTAGCAAGATCGTGGCAAAAGACAAAGCCTACCGTAGTGCACGCCGGCCCTAACTTGTAACGTCCATAATTCTCTTCTCTAATATCGTATCGATGAGTGGTTTGTTGCGTTGGAAGCTAAACTCGATGAACTTCATTTTAGGCTTTTGAAATACCTTAAAACACCTCATATACTAGAAGATATACCCCTCCAAATTTGACCCAAAATTCTATCAACTTTTTTTAAATTTTCGACAAACTTATTTTCTTCGATTTGCTTGATCCCGGAATCTTCCATAGCTTATTATATTAACTTAAACCCTCGTAACCATAAGTTTGGCACATATAATATCATATATCCTTGAAGGTAACTTTAGTAATCGTACTTAAAACAACCATCAATACTTATAAATTTCAACGTATGAAACTACGGGTAATATTCTCTCCCGCTTCAAAAACAATCGTCCTGGAATGTTGAAGTAGAGTTCATTTAGTGGGAAATGTCAATATTCTTACCAGCATTTACTGGTATTTAATCTACTCACTTGCAGTCTTACCTGCTTATTTAAAAACTGCACTTATGTGAATTGCGCAGTTTATCCTTTTCTTATCATTCAAAAATTCTTATTCTCTTCAATCTCTGCGTATCTTTCTTACGCTTCACTGATATTCCCGAACTTTCTCTTAGTCACTAGCTTGTTCCTATCCAACGTGATATCTTTAATCATTTCCTTTGGGTTCTCCTTTTGCTCTTAACTTTCGCCTGACTCTCACTTGGTAAGTCTTTTTCCATAGTCTAGCGCACTTATCTGTAGTTTTGATTCATTAATCAAGCGGGTCTCTTGATTCCGTAAATGTTCGTCTTCTATATTTATATCCATGAATCTTTTTCTTGCGATCTTATCTCCGTCTAGTTTCATTACTTCTCCTTACATTTTCTTAGCTCATCTTGCTTCATAGCTCTCTATTACTTTTCGATTACCCCATTGTTGAGTGTCATAATTCCTCCACTACGTTATCTAGTCAATCCTTATCTTCGTCATGAAATACCTACAAAGTTCATCTTGTCATTCATTTCTTACTTCCCATCTTAATGCCATAGCTTGCTCGTATGCTCTATGCGCCCGATGGGGCGGGGCACGCCGACTTATAATGTCAGCCGTGGCGAGCCCCCGAGGCGGTCCATCGAACCGCCTATATGCGTTGGCCCGTGGGAGGATCGGAGGCGCCAAACGATGCGGGTAAAATTTGGATTCTTTAATTGGTTATGTTGATTGATGTATGAACTGTTTGTGATTACTGTAAAAGAAACCCCCCCCCCCCCCCCCCCAATGCTTATAAGATCCTGTAAGGCTAATTTAACATTCGAGGACGAATGTTCTAAAGGAGGGGAGGATGTTATATCCCGCATTTTTGTATATTGAAACAATTCGGATTAACTGTGATAAGTTAGAGACAAAACTATTTCGGGATACAAAGTCGGAATTTTGACCTTCGATTTTATTTTTGAGATATAAGTCAGTGCATGAATTTGTTGGTATGGAACAATTAGGAAAATTTGGGACCAAAATTAGAATAAATGGAACTTGCAAATCATGCAATTTGTATGCATTTGGCCGTGTGGTTTTTGGGATTGGCCCACCCATTTTGTGTTCATTTTTAATTGGAACAACACATGGTGTGGGCCAAGGCACTTGAATAAGTCTTATACTTGCGTAAAAGATGACTACTAGTTCATTATATTCATCCAACACTTAGAAAAAAAAAGGGGGAACTTGGATGAACTTCAAGGAGGCTCTCGGCCAAGCCCTTGGAAAATCAACTTCAATTTGAGCCACTCCAAAAATATTTTGTTGATGCAAACCCACTATATTGAGGTCCCTAAGTAGCGTGGAGGTGTCGTTGGAGCGATCAACCCTTTATTTTTCATTCTTGGAAACCCTAGGCTATTGGAAAGTTGAAGAGGAAAGGTAAGAATTCATTATGTTTTATGTGTTATAAAGGTTGTTCGTATGTTGTAGTATGTTAATATGGATGAAAATCATGAACAAAGTATGTTGAAGTTGAGGCCACATGTATGAGGCTTGGCCGTGTGATAGGTGTGTGTGTTGTGTTGTATTAAAGTGATGAATTAATGTCTAGTTAGCATATTATGATCATTGTAAGGTGAAGAACGATTGAGAATCATCCATATATGTATATGTAGTGTTGGTCGAAATGGGTCATATTATATGACAATGAATGAATTGATATCGCTTAATGTTTTAGTCGTCGTCGTTATGAATTCTATGTTGGAAATGAATGTTGAATGACTCAAACTGATTTTGTAGTTGTTGCAGACTGATTTGGAGACTATTGTGCATTTAATGTAGTTTGTATGTTGATGAGAATAGCATTGTAGAATGTGAATTGGGATGCAAATCATGAATTGAAAATAAGAAATGGGTTAAAGCGAGGTTCTCGGTTTAGGTCGAATTCGGGTAGCTTGGGGAAATTGTTGGATTGTTTGAAAAGTTGTATGAATTGCTTAGAATGTCTTTAAATATGGTTGGTATGGGTTCGGTTAATGTTTGAATGTATAAGTATCGATGTTGGCTTGAAGGTAAGCCGTTGAATTGAAATTATGAATGTTGTTGAATGATGGAAAAAGAGAGCTATTATTGTTGCATTGCCTTTCGGATTGGTTGTTGATGTTGCTAGGTTGGTTATTGTTGTTGTTGTTGATTGATTTGGCCGAGTTAAATTCTTGAGGTGGCCTATTTACGTGTAAATGTCGCCCAAATTTCTGTAGAATTAAGGGCTAAATTGGAATTAAATGCCCAAAATGTCTATAGCTAATGTTTGACATATTATGACTTGATTGTAGACCTTGGGGAGCCCGAGGCGTAGGTCGTGATTAGCTTGGGTTTGGAGTAGCTTTGGAAGCGTTTGAGGTATGTAAAGCGTACCCTTCTTTCTTCTGGCATGCCCTCGACGCAAGTAAGTTATGAGCTTCGGGGTAATCCTATTCTTAAATCCGAGCATGTGGTGATTCATATTTGCTCCGTGACGTTGGCATCTTTAATGTGTCAAGACATGGACCGTATGTCCTTGATACGATTGAATTTGATATGCTATGTGAATGGTTTATTTCAAAAAGGATCTTGTGTCTTGTAGATGACTAAAGCTTTAAAAAGTTTGTTTTTAAAAAAGAATTTTGTTCTTAAACGATTTTAAAACTACGAATGGTCGCAACTCTCAGGTACGGTCTCGGATTGCTATGAAAGGTTCGTAGAAGCCCCTGTAACGTATAATGACCATGTTTTCCATAGGCGGGCCCGGCTCGGGTCGACACCCGTCCGTGGGTCCCGCGACCTTTTGTCACACCCCAATTTCCAATAGGGTGTGATGGGCACCCGACCCTTATCTAGGGCCGAGCGAACCCTCCGACTATCGTAACACTCGTACTTACCTTGGGCCCTCGACCAGATTATAATTACATAATGAAAATTTTCGAAAAAAAACATACTTTATATCTTTACAAATTAGACATAACTTGTAACCGTACAAAATCAGAAATCTATATAATGATACTACGCTTATGGAGCCGCTCACAACTACATCTTATACACCGACTCGTTCCGCAAAGTCTCTAACGTGACCTCGGATGTCATAGCACAAACAAACTCGACTCGGAAGACCGGAGCAAGCGGAGCTCGCCAATCCGCCGGAACTCTTCTCGCTAATAGCCGTAGCTCACCCGGGTGTACCGCGCGCATGAAACGCAGCCCCCGAAGAAAGGGGGTCGCACGGGAATATGTACCGAGTACGTAAAGCATGAAATACGGAAAACGAGATCATAAGTGAAGAAGGGGCACGGAAGTAAACATAGTGACCGGATATGGTCGCAGTGCTCGCATCTAAAATACAAATCATACACCTATATAAAAGCGTATCATACCATAATAGCTAACATTAACTTTGTCAAAAAACATCATAGCCCGTATTGTCGAATCGCTTATCATATACGTACAAAACATACCCCGCCCTCAGCGAGAGGCTCGGTAGATAAGATCATCGTATGCACGTCAATTATCGAGATCATATGTGAGTTTCGTAAAACATTGTAATAATCCGAATATCAAAATACTTACCGAGTAGGGTGCAAATCATGCATAGGTTTAGAACGGTGGTCGCCCGCCCGTCGTTGGCGCCACACCACATCATACTTCCGAAGTTTTCGCATCTCCGTATCCCCGTCACACACAATCACATAGCCACGGTACCCGGCCAAAGGGGACTCGGCGTACCGGACACATCATAACACCATTATCCACGGTTCCCGGCCAAAAGAGGCTCGGCGAACCGGACACATCATACTCCGGAATTATAACATAATGCGCACGATAGCACATCCCGCCCCCCCCCCCGGACTCGGTGAAGGAAGTGACCATAATGCACGAGCAGTCGTGAGAGACCATATGCAATTTTTCTTTCAAAAACATTTTCCAAAAATATAATGGAAAAGTCAAAGCAAATTATCGTTTAAGGATCAAAACTTAGTCAGGTCAAATGTCTTTCGGACGACCTTCGAAAACGTATCAAATATCTTAAACATATCACGGAATCGTAGGAAGTCCATATGCGGAGATCAAAATGAAATAGTATTAAATTTTTCCGAAAAATCATTATGAATAGTACAAAAGAGCCGCGGGCCCCACGGACGGGTGCCGACCCCCATCCGAGCCCGACTACTAGAGCTAGGGGAAAGTTATATCTTATGAGTTTACCTATTATGTTTCGGGGCGTTCCGAGGTCGTATGCAAAAGTTACGGACGTTTGAAGTTTCTAACTCCTTTATGAACTTATTCTCTTAAGTACACTCATATTAAATCATACAAAGGCATAGAACCATAATTTGGCTACCTTATGCATACGGATGTCAAGAAACAAGTAAGAATCACGGACATGCTTGAGTCACAGGAGTAGAGTTACCTCGGGGAATATATCATAGCCTTTTCATACTAAGACATGCCAAAGAAAGAAAGGTGAGCTCTACATACCTTGGCCGCCCTCTACTAATCCACGCTTGCGTCTCGGCTTCTTGCGATCTACAAAAGATGTCATAAGGTGTCCGACATTAACCATAAGCATTGAAGATTCCAATTCCAAACCATTACTTTTTCTACGGAAATTCCGGCAGCACCTCCCCTGTATATCCATCAACCCCGAGAATTTAACTCGGCCAACAACAACAACCAAACCAATAGTCATGAAGACAACATCCATAATCTATTCATAACGCATTCTAAGCAATTCGCACAATATTTCAAGACAACTCAACAATATGCTATGCAACCCGAAATCTTCCAACTTAATGAATACGATAATAATACGTTTCTTTCTTTCAAATTCTCATACTACATCAACAATTCCATACACTACAACCTTATTTTTATAAATTCAAAAACTGCATTAAAATCACATTACATCCTCAAATCAGCCGCATAGTTTTTAACATCAACATGGAACATTAACCTTCATTTTACCTCATCGAATTCATAACGACGACAACCAAAATATTCAATAACATCAATTCATTTCTTGCATACTAACCAGCCCCTACACGGCCCAACATCAACATCTATATTCTCATGAATTCATTCATCTTCTACACATTACAACAACACACAAAACATGCTAAATACAATTAATTCTTCACTCCAACACAACCACACACATACACGGCCTCAACACAACATCTCATTTCCATGCATCTCATTCATCTCTACATCTCACAACATACTCAAATTTCTCATGAAACATGAAAGAATAAGATGAGACCATACCTTTTCCATTCAACTTTCCATTCGGCTAGGACTTGCTACAACCTCAACGGATGATTTTCTTGTCCCAACAACCACTCCACGTCGACGAGGGCCTTTCAATTGGTAAGAAAACATGAAGAAATATTTTTTCCATGTCCAAAACAAGGGGGCAGGTTTCGGCCAGCCCCCCACAGCCGACTGCTCCCTCTCTTCTTTTTCTTTCTTTTCTCTCAATTTCTCTAGATTTTGCAAGATGAATTGTCTTGTAATTTTCTTCACACACATATATATATATATAGAGGGGCACATGGCCGGTCATGTGCCCCTATTTTCTTAAAAAAAATCCTAATTCTCTTTAATTCTCTAGAATTTTCTTGAATTACACATAATGAAGATGATTCAATTAATCATCTTTCATAAGCTTGTCTTATATTACATGTGGCCCATGGCCCACCTACATAATATGACCACATAATCATTAATTTCATGCAATGACCAACTTTCAATAATTAACCTTTGGCCCCAAATTTTCCTTAACGCTTCCTTCCAACAAAATTCATAAGCCATTTGTCGTAAAACAAAGTCGAGAGGTAACCTTGTCCATAATTCTTCGCAACCAACTCAAAATATTCCGACGTGCGAAATGCGAGATATAACATTCTTCCCCCCTTTAGAACATTCGTCCTCGAATGTTCACTTAGTCGTACGGGGTCTCATAAGCACCTTGGGGGAGCTCCCTTTTCATAGGTGTTGCTGTCGTTCATACCATCCCTTAGGCCATCCAATACCATTCTCTTGTCATACTCTTACATTTCTCTTACCCGCTTCCCCCCTTTTGGGGTATACTTATGCCATCATCCATTCATGTCTGTTTCTTTTTCTACACACGAAAATCCTTATGCTACCTCCGTCTCGTTCAGAACACACTACTCTTACATAGTCCCTTTTCTCATTTTCAAAACGTATTTTGTTCGTTCTCATTTCATCCGTATCATCCCAGTCATTTCCTAACATTCACTCTGCCTTGTTTCTTGTCTTTCTATGACCTAATCTCTCACAATCCTGCCGCTCCACACCCTCTAAGCTCTCTTAGACTACTCCGCTTTCTTACTCGCTCCTTACGTCCAAATTTGTAGGATTTCCAGAAAACTTCCCAGGGGGTCACCCATCCTGGAATTGCTCTCACGCCAAAGACGCTTAACTTTAAAACTTTGATGGAATACGACGCTTTAACCCTTTCCCCGATCGCGTCTTTTCACCGCACGTCCTCCTACACATAATATTGAGTACGTCGGAATTTTCATATTCCCAAAAACGCCTCACGACACCTCCGGCGCTTATCTTATTAACACCTTCCCATTCGTCACAATTCTTCTTCCTTCGTACCCTCGTCTTAGTCATACCACTTTATCCAGACCTACCAGTCTGTTCCACCTCATCGCCTAATTACATAGGTTCCTCCAAATTTCTTATTACCATACCTCCACCGACATCTTATTTGTTATTTCACCGCTCACTCCACAGGCAACTTATTCCTGAGGCGTACCGTAGAAAAATTTCGGCAGAGTTTCCTCTATATTTCTCACTATCCCAACACCTGCACGCAGGAAATACCAACAGTGCCTCACGGGGCCATCACCATATATACATCTCACATCATACTGTGTCACATCATAGCCACACAGGGCTCTCAATATTCACAAAAGTCCGAAAATATTAAATTTACCTCATATGCTCAGCACGACCACACATATCACATTTTCTTGCTTACCTTCCTTTTCAGTTTCCAACTTTGTCTTTCAATCGTATGCCGATACCTTACTTAATATATATATATCTTTCGTATCTTTACTTACCTGCGTGCTTGTAACCTCCCATACAGCTTAGTTGCCCCCGCCTGCCAACATCAGTCCTCTGCCGAAATCAAAAGTCAATGTCGGAAATTTCCTATAACTTGGCTCTACAAAGACGATCTAAGATGTCAAAGAAGAGTAACCATCCTAAATGCCCCGTAGCCTCCGTTTATAAATGTGGCGCGCTTCACACCATAAAATGGACTCTACCTGGACACGACTTTTTTGCACACCCCAAGACAGACTGCTCGATACCAATTTGTCACACCCCAATTTCCAATAGGGTGTGATGGCACCGACCTTATTCAGGCCGAGCGAACCCTCCGACTATCGTAACACTCGTACTTACCTTGGGCCCTCGACCGTATTATAATTACATAATGAAAATTTTCGAAAAACAGACATACTTTATATCTTTACAAATTAGACATAACTTGTAACCGTACAAAATCTGTAAATCTACGCTAATGATACTACGGCTTATGGAGCCGCTCACAACGGACATCTTATACACCTGACTCTGTCTGCAAAGTCTCTAACGTGACTCGGATGTCATAGCACAAACAAACTCTGACTCGGCAGCACTCCGGAGCAAGTGGAGCTCGCCAATCCGCTGGAACTTCTTCTGCTAATAGCCGTAGCTCACCTGGGTGTACCTGCGCGGCATGAAACGCAGCCCCCGAAGAAAGGGGTCGGGTGACGGAATATGTACCGAGTACGTAAAGCATGAAATACGGAAAACGAGATCATAAGTGAAGAAGGGGTACGTAAAAGTAAACATAGTGACCGTAGGTCGAGTGCCCGCATCTAAAATACAAATCATACACCTATATAAAAAGCGTATCATACCATAATAGCTAACATTAACGTATGTCACCGTATCATAGCCCGATTGTCGAATCGCTTATCATATACGTACAAAAACATACCCCGCCTCTAGCGAGAGGCTCGGTAGATAAGATCATCGTATGCACGTCAATTATCGTAGATCATATGTGAGTTTCGTAAAACATGTGTAATAATCCGAATATCAAAATACTTACCGAGTAGGGCAAATCATGCATAGGTTCTTAGAACGGTGGTCGCCCGCCCGTCGTTGGCGCCACACCACATCATACCCGAAGTTTTCGATCTCCGTATCCCCGTCACACACAATCACATAGCCACGGTACCCGGCCAAAGGGGACTCGGCGTCACGGACACATCATAACACCATTATCCACGGTTCCCGGCCAAAAGAGGCTCGGCGAACCGGACACATCATACTCCGGAATTATAACATAATGCGCACGATAGCAAATTTTCGCCCCGGACTCGGTGAAGGAAGTGACCATAATGCACGAGCAGAGTCGTGAGAGACCATATGCAATTTTTCTTTCAAAAACATTTTCCAAAAATATAATGGAAAAGTCAAAGCAAATTATCGTTTAAGGATCAAAACTTAGTCATGTCAAATATCTTTCGGACGACCTTCGAAAACGTATCAAATATCTTAAACATATCACGGAATCGTAGGAAGTCCATATGCGGAGATCAAAATGAAATAGTATTAAATTTTTCCGAAAAATCATTATGAATAGTACAAAAAGAGCCGCGGGCCCCACGGACGGGTGCGACCCATCCGAGCCCGACTACTAGAGCTAGGGGAAAGTTATATCTTATGAGTTTACCTATTATGTTTCGGGGCGTTCCGAGGTCGTATGCAAAAGTTACGGACGTTTGAAGTTTCTAACTCCTTTATGAACTTATTCTCTTAAGTACACTCATATTAAATCATACAAAGGCATAGAACCATAATTTGGCTACCTTATGCATACGGATGTCAAGAAACAAGTAAGAATCACGGACATGCTTGAGTCACAGAGTAGAGTTACCTCGGGAATATATCATAGCCTTTTCATACTAAGACATGCCAAAGAAAGAAAGGTGAGCTCTACATACCTTGGCCGCCCTCTACTAATCCACGCTTGCGTCTCGGCTTCTTGCGATCTACAAAAGATGTCATAAGGTGTCCGACATTAACCATAAGCATTGAAGATTCCAATTCCAAGCCATTACTTTTTCTACGGAAATTCCGCAAAGACCTCCCCTGTATATCCATCAACCCCGAGAATTTAACTCGGCCAACAACAACAACCAAACCAATAGTCATGAAGACAACATCCATAATCTATTCATAACGCATTCTAAGCAATTCGCACAATATTTCAAGACAACTCAACAATATGCTATGCAACCCGAAATCTTCCAACTTAATGAATACGATAATAATACGTTTCTTTCTTTCAAATTCTCATACTACATCAACAATTCCATACACTACAACCTTATTTTTATAAATTCAAAAACTGCATTAAAATCACATTACATCCTCAAATCAGCCCGCATAGTTTTTAACATCAACATGGAACATTAACCTTCATTTTACCTCATCGAATTCATAACGACGACAACCAAAATATTCAATAACATCAATTCATTTCTTGCATACTAACCAGCCCCTACACGGCCCAACATCAACATCTATATTCTCATGAATTCATTCATCTTCTACACATTACAACAACACACAAACATGTTGAATACAAGTAATTCCTTACCCCAACACAACCACACACATACACGGCCTCAACACAACATCTCATTTCCATGCATCTCATTCATCTCTACATCTCACAACATACTCAAATTTCTCATGAAACATGAAAGAATAAGATGAGACCATACCTTTTCCATTCAACTTTCCATTCGGCTAGGACTTGCTACAACCTCAACGGATGATTTTCTTGTCCCAACAACCACTCCACGTCGACGAGGGCCTTTCAATTGGTAAGAAAACATGAAGAAATATTTTTTCCATGTCCAAAACAAAGGGCAGTGTGGTTTCGCTGCCCCCACAAACCGATCGCTCTCTCTCTTCTTTTTCTTTCTTTTCTCTCAATTTCTCTAGATTTTGCAAGATGAATTGTCTTGTAATTTTCTTCACACACATATATATATATATAGAGGGGCACATGGCCGGTCATGTGCCCCTATTTTCTTAAAAAAAAAAAAAAAAATCCTAATTCTCTTTAATTCTCTAGAATTTTCTTGAATTACACATAATGAAGATGATTCAATTAATCATCTTTCATAAGCTTGTCTTATATTACATGTGGCCCATGGCCCACCTACATAATATGACCACATAATCATTAATTTCATGCAATGACCAACTTTCAATAATTAACCTTTGGCCCTACAAATTTTCCTTAACGCTTCCTTCCAACAAAATTCATAAGCCATTTGTCGTAAAACAAAGTCGAGAGGTAACTTGTCCATAATTCTTCGCAACCAACTCAAAATATTCCGACGTGCGAAAATGCGAGATATAACACCTTTTTTATGTACTTCGACGACTTTGAAAGAATATGATACGATTATGATTCCGATTTCAAGTACGATCAGGTTATTTATCTTTCGAGTTTGTAATAATGATTCGTATACCTATGATTCCTGTGCGTGACTATGGATTCTAAAAAAAATTGGTCTGAAATGTTCCCGAGTGATATTCAGAGGAAATTTGATTTGGCTATTGTCTTGGTTTGGATATAATAGTTCGCTTTGGTTATTCTATTGGGTTTGTAATAATGATTTGTATGCCGCTATGTGATATTGCCGCCGTATTTGGCCGCGGTATGTTATGTTATGTCATGTTATGTTCAGGATATGCCGCCGGGTATTTGCCCGCGGTATGTTATGTGATGTGATACCGCCGCCGGATTTTGGACCGCGGTATGGTGTGGCCGAGTCCTATGCATAATTTGTTTTCGAGAAAAATATTAATAAGTAAACACGTTGGTATTTTTGGATATGTACTTACTTTCGTACTTTCGCTTCGATTATGACCCGATTTGATTATTGTATATTTCTCGCTTTGCATACTCGCACATATTCCGCACCGACCCCCTTTCTTCGGGCCGCGCTTTGCCCGCAGTGCCGTACGCTCCGCCCGACGATCCGCCTGCCTAGGACACCCATTTCCGCAATGAGTGCTCCCTTTATTTTCGAGCCCACATCTTGGTATATACTCGTCCGTTGTATATGCATGAGTTTGTTCAGGGGTACGGCGGGGCCCTTGTTACACCTCGCATTTTGAGTCCTCGGATATTTCGAGACAATGGCGGAAAGTTAGGGCAAGGTCACTTTTTGGTTTCGTTGTAAGGCGTAAGTCGTGAAAATATTATTAGTATGGAAATAATGAGAAAGATCGAGGGCAAAAATGGAAAATTTGCAAAATGGCATTTTGGTAATTTTTGTGAAAGACGAGGGACAAAATGGTAATTTCACATTAACTCTAGAAAAGTCATGAAAGGAGGAAATCAAGAGAATTCTAGAAAAAGGAAAAAAATAAAGAAAAAGGAGGGAAATTTCTAGGGGCACGTGCCCTCACATGACTCTTAAATATATATATACATATAGACGAATGGTAGTCATCTTTTTAATTGAGAAAGAAAGAAAGCAAGAAAGAAGAAAAAAAAAAAAAACAAAGAGAGTGAGCACGGCCACAAGGGGCCGGCCGAACCAGCCCCATAAGGTGACCTTGAGGGGATTAATTTTTCCGGGCTTACTAATTGGAAGGCCTCGTCGTCATGGAGAAGTCGTTGAAACAAGCAAACTATTCGTTTTGCAAAAAGAGAAGCTAGCCGGGGAAATAGAGGAAAGGAAAAGGTATGGCTCAATTTTATTTTATATGTGTTATGCATGATTTGTGGATGTTGTGGAGTGTGTAAATAAACGAAGTTCATGAAGTTATGGTGTGGTTGTATGTAGCCGTGTGTGTGTAAGTGTTGTGTGGTGGTTTGATTGTTGTTGTAATGTGTGGAACTAATGAAATTCATGGAAATATTGACATGGTGTTATAGCCGCGTACGTTGGCGTGTGTGGCCGTGTGAAAGTGTCGAGACCGTGAGTGTGTGTGTGTGGTTGTGTAGGAATGGAGAATTAATTGAATTTAGCATGTTTGTGTGTCGTTGTGATGTGTAGAAAACAAATGAAAATCATGGAACATTACATGTTGGTGTCGGGGCGCGTATGGACTGCTTTGGGGCAGCCATGTCGAGCTAATGTTACTTAGTGTTTTGGTTGTTGTTTGTTGGGAATTAGGTGATGAAAATGAAGTTTAATGACTTATGTTGAAGTTGCAAAATGTGTGGGCTGATTTGAAGTCAACATGATTTTAATATAGTTCCTTGTGGTTATGGAAATAAGATTGTAAATGTATGGAATTGTTGGGATAGTGTATGAATTTGAAAGAAAAAGAATGCGTTGTGTTGCTCTTGCTAAGTTTGGAAAGGTTTCGGGTGAAGTAGTATATTGTTGGAGTTGTTTTGAATATTTTGTGGATTGCTTGGAATGTTTTTAAATCATGTGTAAATGGTTGCGGATTAGTAATGAATATATGAGCAATGGAATCTAATGGAATTGTAAGGAAGAGATTGGAAATGTTAGAATGTATTTGGGTTGAATATTGGCATTATTGATGATAGTTTGGCCGGGTGGAATTCCCGGATTGCTGTTGATGTTGATTTGGGCCGAGCCATATTCTCGGGTGTGAAGACAGGAGTGTGCCGCCGAAATTTCGCGTACAAGAACAAATCCAAGATTGGAATTTTAAAGCTTCGTGAATAGTAATTGGTAAGGATGACCAAATCACAGATTTTGCGAACTTTGGACGAGAATTTGAGTAGCGTAAGCGGCGTAAAAGGGTATAAGGCTTACCCTTTTCTTTCTCCGGCATGTCCTAGATATACTAGGCTTGAAATTGGACCTGGGACAACCTACTCCTCGGAATTCATGTTCGAAAGTGCCCTTTTTCTTTTCAATAGAATTGAATCATTTATGCCGCTAATGGTTTGAAAATTTGTTTAAACGCCTAACTTGAGCAAATGGAACCCGATTGTCTTAGAACTATTATGAATGACATTGTGAAGTGTAAAATTACGTAAGTAAGGTACGTCACCTCGCTGACCGAAGCGGGCCCACAAACCCCGAGACTTAGGTATATCGTCTCCGTTTGCCTTATTTCCGCATGAAAAGTACCGGAAATCTTTGTTAATGTTCCGAGCTTGCTATAAGTGTCCGGTAGCTCAGATAAAAGTATTATGGTTTGACTATTCTGATATAAACGTTCCGGTAGGAATAATCTGATTTGAATATTCTGACATAAGCATTCCGACGTAGATGGTCCGGCGTAAATATTCTGACATAAGTAACTCCGATATGAGTATTCCAAAAGGCATATGATATGATGATTATCATCAACGTTGTTTGGGTACCCGAACATGAACTTGTTTGCCGAGTTTCCGCAATATTAAGAAATGATCCGTGTGTATGTGTGACGTTATGATTCATGTAAGCGCGGATCGGGCCTTGAGTGCCGGGTATTTGTCCGCCTCCGGTACCGTGGTTACGCGATGTTGTGGCCGGTGCCGTGGTATATGTCCGCCCCGTGCTAGGGATATTCGGCACCCGGTGGTGTCGTGGTATATGTCCGCCCCCGAGGTACCGCGATATGCGACCCGAGTGCCGGTGGGTATCTGTCCGCCTCCGAGGTACCGGTGAATTATGCCATGACATGCAACCCCGGGAGCCGTGTATATGTCCGCCCCCGAGGTATCGAGCGCCGTGGTATATGTCCGCCTCCGAGTATCGTGGATAAATGATCCGGGTGCCGTGGTATCCGTCCGCCCCCGGTATTTTGACGTGATATATGATGTTAGTATGTATAATTTGACCTGTTAATAAAGCCAAAAGTGAGCATTTTGTGATTCCCCGAACAAACTACGTGCTTCCGTGTTTCTTCGACGTGCGTCCGTGATTGTAAGATAAGCATTTTCGGTAGTTCATTTGACCACATACTTATGTACCCTTTGCCGACGTACGAGACCGTGTGTAAGTGGGACCGTGTCCGAACGGTAAGTGTCCGTACTTCCGAGTAGAGTATGTGTCCGATAGTTTCCGTCTCGTTCGCTCATAGTTCGTTATTTTGTGTTGCATGCCTTGCATACTCGCACATTGTCCGTACCGACCCCCTCGTCTCGGTCGCGTCATGCCGCGTGTACCCACGTACGAGCGAAGACGTTCCAGATGATCGCGAGCTCCACCCTTCCGGAGCGCCGCCGAGTCCGAGCACGTACGTTGCGTCTTCTGATGGTACTGAGACTTTGCAGACGGCGCGCGGGTATAGTGTGTCGGGCCGTGTGAGCGGGCCATCGATTTGTCAAATTGTGTTTAGACAAAGTTTGCATAATTACAGATTCTGTCAAACTAGAAAGCTTTATTATGCCTTTTATGACTATTCGGTATTGAGTTTTGAAAAAAAATTTACATGTGCGATAAAGGTCCGCGGGTTCGCTCGGCCTTAAATCGAGGTCGAAGTGCCCATCACGTCCCTCTATCGGGGGGCGTGACAGCCCCGTCCCATCATATGATTCGTTGGTCCGTTCAGAGGTCCGTAGACGTATATGTGGGTTAGGCCTATCCCTGTACAGGTGTGTTTGTATATTGTATGTTCGGCGATCCTATTCACCGTAAAGTGTACTTTGGTGGTGTCATTTCGTATATGTTTTGGGTCGTTGCGCCATTTGATAGCCTTTCCGGCCTCTGATATATATATGTTTGCATTTGAGACAGCGTCTCATATTTGTATACGCGTAAGCTACCTATTTGTGAATCGGATTAATGAACGTGTTTGAATGCCCGTACCGGGCACTACCGCGCCACGGGTTGGGGTCGTGATGTGTTTGTATCGTAGCAGTTCGTCCTCTAATATCTGGCGTACCGTGTCTAGTAGAGTCTTGTTTATCGGTGTGTTGTGCACCACATCTATAAGCAGAAGCCACAGGGCATTTAGGATGTTATCTTTCCTCTCGATCTTAGAGCGTGCGATAGAGTCAGTGTTATCGGATGACCCTTTCTCCGACGAAATGTTATGATTTCGCCGATGCCTCCGAGGAAGGCCACAACACCCGTAAGGGCAAGCCCAGCCGCGGAGACCAGCCGGGCCCGACGATTGCTACTAGGCTCGGTGGCTCAGCCGGAGCCGGATATTGTGCCTCCGACGGCCAGTCCGCTGCCGCCGCATCGGAGGGATTTGGAGTGTGCCCGCCCGCAGCACCGGGAGGCGGCTCCACCGCCGGCCCCGCGCACCGGGCCCGTACCTCCGCCGGCCTGTGGGGCGGATGATGGGACCCTACGAGAGAGGTACCAATCTGGACTGGTAGGCAGGGCTGTCCGCAGGGATGGAGTAGGGATGATCGTGCGTACAAAGGGGCCGATAGTCGCAGGGCCCGTGATTTTCACTCGCTTTGTGGCACCGAGTTTTTCGGTCAAAGCCCGCGTAGACCCTCGAGTTCATCCCACAGACACCAGACAATCGCGATTGATTAGTGCTTCCAAGACGTAGTCGGTTGAGATGGCATCCTATCGGTTGCACGATGTAGCGGCGAACCGGCACGAGTCACGGATGTCCGTAGGCGGCAGGTGCCCCTCCACCCGTATGGAGCGAGCTTGTCGAGGCCTTCTCGGCCCATTTTCTACCTCCGCAGATGAGGCGGGGGTAGACAGTTCCGGCTATTGAGACACGAGGGGCAGGAGTGCCAGTGGGGGCCCGAGTTTGATTCGCCGGCCAGAGCATGCGCTCGCTTAAGTCGCCGATATGACCGACCGGATGCACCCATGTGATGTATAGGGATGATTACTTGATTGATAGTTGTACGGTGATGGCGGCCCAGACAGGGATGGATATCGCCCGTATACAGGCCCACGCCCAGGGTATGGAGGACCGACACCGGGGGCGTCAGCCCGACAGGGATTATGACCGGGGCCAGCCCAAGAGGGCCAGATCCGCAGCATATTCTGGGGAGTCTCGAGGCAGGCAGCCTCAGCAGCAGCAGAGCAGATACCCTCCCCAGCCACGCGTACCACACCCCCCCGCCATACAGGTTGGAGCCCGATGGTGCGGGTACTTAGAGGCGGCGGCAGTTCCGTGCTCCGGCCCGCGACGGACAGAGATTCCGCCGCGGCCACCCCTACCCCGATGTTCTCATTGTAGGGACCCCACTCGGGAGTGTTATCGTGCCACGGGTGCTTGCTTTTAACCGGTGGACGGCAGGGCCACCATATGAGAGATTGTCCACTCGGTGGGGCGGGGGTGGCGAGCTCACCACCTACCGGCCGCCCGCCGGCTCGTCTTCCCTTCGTATCTATGCGCCCGATGGGGCGGGCACGCCCCAGCAAGCCGTGGCGCAGAGGCCGTGGCGGAGCCCCCGGGCCTAGCGGTCCACTCGAACCGCCTATATGCGTTGGCCCGTGGACAAGGATCGGGAGGCGCCATCGTACGCGGGTACATGTGTGATTTGGATTCTTTAATTGGTTATGTTGATTGATGTTTGAACTTTTTGTGATTACTGTAAAAGAAACTCCCCCCCCCCCCCAATGCTTATAAGATCCTGTAGGGTTAGTTTAACATTCGAGGACGAATGTTCTAAAGGGGGATGATGTTATATCCCGCATTTTTGTATATTGAAACAATCCGGATTAATTGTGATAAGTTAGAGACAAAACTATTTCGGATACAAAGTCGGAATTCTTGACCTTCGATTTTATTTTGAGCTATAAGTTGTGCATGAATTTGTTGGTATGGAACAATTAGAAAAATTTGGGACCAAAATTGGAATAAATGGAACTTGCAAATCATGCAATTTGTATGCATTTGGCCGTGTGGTTTTGATTGGCCCACCCATTTTGTGTTCATTTTTAATTGGAACAACACATGGTGTGGGCCAAGGCACTTGAATAAGTCTTATACTTGCATAAAAGATGACTACTAGTTAATTATATTCATCCAACACTTAGAAAAAAAAAAAAAAAGGGGAACTTGGATGAACTTCAAGGAGGCTCTCGGCCAAGCCCTTGGAAAATCAACTTCAATTTGAGCCACTCCAAATATATTTTGTTGATGCTAACCCACTATACTGAGGTCCCTAAGTAGCATGGAAGTGTCGTTGGAGCGATCAACCCTTTATTTTTCATCCTTGGAAACCCTAGGCTATTGGAAAGTTGAAGAGGAAAGGTAAGAATTCATTATGTTTTATGTGTTATAAAGGTTGTTCGTATGTTGTAGTATGTTAATATGGATGAAAATCATGAAATATAGTATGTTGAAGTTGAGGCCCATGTATGAGGCTTGGCCGTGTGATAGGTGTGTGTGTTGTGTTGTATTAAAGTGATGAATTAATGTCTAGTTAGCATATTATGATCATTGTAAGGTGAAGAACGATTGAGAATCATCCATATATGTATATGTGTAGTGTTTGGTCGAAATGGGTCATATTATATGACAATGAACGAATTGATATCACTTAATGTTTTAGTCGTCGTCGTTATGAATTCTATGTTGGAAATGAATGTTGAATGACTCAAACTGATTTTGTAGTTGTTGCGGACTGATTTGGAGACTATTGTGCATTTAATGTAGTTTGTATGTTGATGAGAATAGCATTGTAGAATGTGAATTGGATGCAAATCATGAATTGAAAATAAGAATGGGTTAAAGTGGTTCTCGGTTTAGGGGGCTGAATTCGGGTAGCTTGGGGAAATTGTTGGATTGTTTGAAAAGTTGTATGAATTGCTTAGAATGTCTTTAAATATGGTTGGTATGGGTTCGGGCTAATATTTGAATGTATAAGTATCGATGTTGGTTTGAAGGTAAGCCGTTGAATTGAAATTATGAATGTTGTTGAATGATGGAAAAAGAGAGCTATTATTGTTAATTGCCTTTCGGATTGGTTGTTGATGTTGCTAGGTTGGTTATTGTTGTTGTTGTTGATTGATTTGGCCGAGTTAAATTTCGTGGCCTATTTACAGGGTAAATGCTGCCCAAATTTCTGTAGAATTAAGGGCTAAATTGGAATTAAATGCCCAAAATGTCTATAGCTAATGTTTGACATATTATGACTTGATTGTAGACCTTGGGGAGCCCGAGGCGTAGGTCGTGATTAGCTTGGGTTTGGAGTAGCTGAAGCGTTTGAGGTATGTAAAGCCGTACCCTTCTCTTTTGGCATGCCCTCGACGCAAGTAAGTTATGAGTTTCGGGGTAATCCTATTCTTAAATCCGAGCATGGTGATTCATATTTGCTCCGTGACGTTGGCATCTTTAATGTGGTCAAGATATGGACCGTATGTCCTTGATACGATTGAATTTGATATGCTATGTGAATGGTTTATTTCAAAAAGGATCTTGTGTCTTGTAGATGACTAAAACTTTAAAAAGTTTGTTTTTAAAAAGAATTTTGTTCTTAAACGATTTTAAACTACGAATGGTCGCAACTCTCGTGTACGGTCTCGATTGCTATGAAAGGTTCGTAGAAGCCCCGTAACGTATGATGACCATGTTTTCCTTAGGCGGGCCCGGCTAGGGTCGACACCCGTCCGTGGGTCCCGCGACCTTTCTTTATGTACTTCTGACGACTTTTGAAAGAATATGAGACGATTATGATTCCGATTTCAAGTACGATCAGGTTATTTATCTTTTGAGTTTGTAATAATGATTCGTATACCTATGATTCCGGTACGTGACTATGGATTCTGAAAAAAAATTGGTCTGAAATGTTCCCAAGTGATATTTTGAGGAAATTTGATTTGGCTATTGTCTTGGTTTGGATATAATAGTTCGCTTTGGTTATTCTATTGGGTTTGTAATAATGATTTGTATGCCGCTATGTGATATTGCCGCTGGGTATTTGGCCGCGGTATGTTATGTTATGTCATGTTATGTTCTGTGATATTGCCGCTGGGTATTTGGCCGCGGTATGTTCTCAGGATATTGCCGCTGGGTATTTGGCCGCGCATGTTATGATGTGATACCGCCGCTGGATTTTGACCGCGGTATGTGGTGTGGTACTGAGTCCTATGCATAATTTGTTTTCTTGAGAAAAATATTAATAATTAAACATGTTGGTATTTTTGGATATGTACTTACTTTCTGTACTTTCGCTTCGATTATGACTCAGATTTGATTATTGTATATTTCTGCTTTGCATACTCAGTACATATTCCGTACTGACCCCCTTTCTTCGGGGGCTGCGTTTCATGCCCGCAGGTACAGACGTCCAGTTCGACGATCCGCCGGTCTAGGACACCCATTCTGCAGTCGGAGTGCTCCCTTTATTTCGGAGCCCACATCTTGGTATATACTCGTCCGTTGTATATGCATGAGTTTGTTCAGGGGTACGGCGGGGCCCTGTCCCGTCATATGATTCTGTTGGTCTGTCTAGAGGTCTGTAGACGTATATGTGGGTTAGGCCTATCCTGTACAGGTGTGTTTGTATATTGTATGTTCTGGGCGATCCTATTCGCCGTAGCAGCCTTGTCGGCTTGCTTCTGTATATGTTTTGGGCCGTTGCGCCATTTGATAGCCTTTCCGGCTTCTGATATATATATGGTTGCATTTGAGACAGCGTCTGATATTTGTATACGCGTAAGCTATCTATTTGTGAATCGGATTAATGAATGTGTTTGAATGCCCAGCTCGGGCACTAGTCGCGGCCTATGGGGTTGGGTCGTGACATACATGTAGCCTCATTCTTCCCGAGTCACCCTTATACTGTATACCTGAGATTTTGGAACTTGTGCCTATTCGGAATAGATAGGGCGATCAAATCTCTTACTTACAAATCGAAAAGGCGCACTAGGCCGCCGACTGCCTAGCTGTCCGGGATACCGAGGCTCTTGTCCTCTCAAACTCACAAATAGCTCCTAAAGATCTGGCCCTCTCATCGTCACCTCTATCATAATCGCGTCACCCTCGGGCGCCGTTGCTTCTG
>NW_026713381.1:0-27300 GCF_029784015.1 Lycium ferocissimum | reverse complement strand
CTCCTTAATATATAATTTTGCATAGTCCTCGGTGAATATGTAGTTTTTAGGAAAAGAAAATGGGCTGATTTTGTCGGTATCTACAATAACCCATATGGAATCATACTTTAGAGTATGGGTGCGAGGTAATCCTGTAATGAAGTTCATATTAATTTCTTCCCACTTCTAAGTCGGGATCTCCGTCTCTGTAATAATCCACCGGGCTTCGATGCTCAATCTTAACTTGTTGGCAATTTAGATGCTTGAGCAACAAACTTCTACTTGCTATGTCCTTCTTCATACCATCCCACCAGTACAAGCATCTGAGGTCATGATACATCTTTGTAGACCCCGGATGAACAGAATAACGGGCATGATGCGCCTCTCCCATAACTGTCGCCGTAGCCACACTTGTAACCTCGGGTACACATGTACTGCCCTATATAGTAGTACTCAGAGTCGAGTGTAATCTCGAATGGGGTCTTCTCCTTTTCAGGGCTGTATCCCTATACTGTGCCAGAACAGGGTCCTCGTACTGACGTCGCTTTATCTCTTCCATAATAGAGGATTCAGCAACTCCTCGGACGAACCCGGTATCTTGAGTGTACGAACGGACTCCAAGACTAGCTAGGCAGTAAATCTCACGGACTATTTGATACAGAACGGATGCGCGGAAACGGGAAATTAAGAAGATAAACAAAAAGGAAAAGAAAGATAGATAGATTGACACAAAAATAGGCACGATTAGGCAACCAAGGTTCTTCAATAACCAAGACCTCTAATTACACTTTAGATAGCACCAACCTCTTAGGATGACCTCGAGAGAAATTGAATTCCCAAGCAACGATCCTCTCGCAATCAATAATCGACAGAGCCTACCAAGGCCTCTACGCGAGTTTCTCTCTAGAGATAACCACTAAAACACTCAAAATATTCATAATTCATCAAAAACTCCCAAAATGAAATGAAAGACAAGCTATATATACAAGCTAAGTAAAGAAGACTAATAAGCAATTACAATGCTACCCTTAATGAAGTAAGGGCCTTGTTTGGCTAATCTTCTTAGTGTAATCTTCAATTCAGAAGTTAATGGCCAAACACGTCCCTCAACGCTGCATAGATGACCCTCTAATCAACCTTGCATGGCCTTCTTGCAATCATAACCCTCCTTGTTGCTAGTAATACTTGCACAAATAGCCCTTTGCGCAAGTAGCCATCTTGAAGTGACTTGATCGCGTGAGCACGGTGCGGCCACTTTAAGAGCAAGCCTTGGGACTTGGACTCTTAAAGCCTTCCATCCAAGCCATCTACCATATCTTGAAGGCCATCCTATGTGGACCTCCCATGATCTTCAAAGACTCCATTTTCATGAAGCTCGATGGAATTCTTTCTTCGAGTCGATAAGAATCCACTCTTGACCTCGAGTAGTGAACGGGACCTTGTGACCCAACTGGATTAACAAGCATACAACCATTAAATAGAAGCAATTTGTGAGGCATTCAAAAGTGCGCATACTTGAGCGTTTGGTGAGTTATTTTAACTAACGTAACGTGTTTGCTTGCTTTGTTGAGTTTCTTAAATAGATACTAATAGCTAATCAAGGAGGAGAAATGCAAGTTCCAGAACCTACCTTGTTGATTTGATGAGGTTGTTGCATGATATGAACAACAGGTAGGGAGATTGAATAGTCAAATGGATCACTGCAGAGAGTAGGATAGAAATCGCAGAATGTAAGGAGAAACGACGAAGAGAGCTTGATTGGTTCAAAACTCGGGCACAAGTATGTAGTGGACAAATGTGGGAGTCTTCTCTTTCCACAACCTATTCCACAAGAGACAATGAATGCAAGGTTGCAAAAATCTCCACCCATGGAAACCTTGTCAACTAAAGAAGATTCTTCGTGTGAACTTCGAGTACGATAGCTAAACTCGACACTTCCAAATCTTTGAATGTACAAGTTTGCGATGTGAGTGTGAGTAGTAGCTTGTCGTTGTGTGACTTTAATGATTCTTTACCATGTGATGATAATGTCATTGTTGAAAGTGTCCTACGCTAGTTGATCTTTTAGATGACCGAATTGATTCTTCTTGCAAGATTGATTTGTGTCCACCTAGTGTTGACACTTGTGCTTTGAATGAAAATACATTATCATGTGATCAACTTAGTGTAATGTTAGTCCACTAGTCGAAGAATTTTGTGATGTGATTAATAGAATCTCGATTAGTGATGGCGTGGTTCTAATTGATCATTTGAATGAGTTTGACACCCCACCCTTGTTTGATAAATGTGGAAATGAGTCTCTTGGCTTTATCTTTATGTCGAGTGATGAGACTCCCGTTTGTGATGGTGATGTGTATCATGTGGATAGTCATGTAAATGAAGGTACTTTGAAAAATGACATTTGTCTTTTTGAGAATGAAATTACATGCTTCGGCTTAACATTGTTCATTGATTATTCTCTCTTTAAAGATAATGTCTTATTTGATGATAACATGACTAATAAGAGTGAAGTGCCTAGTGGAATGTATTGTAATGTTGAAAATGTAGCCATTTTGGGAGACTACATGGTATTTGAAAATCCTATGGAATGGTGACACTCTTCCCTATGATAGAAAACTTCCCTTGGGAAATGATAATACACTTGTGGGGAAGAAGTGTTTTGAAAAGAGAGGTGATACTTGCTTGCAAATTGTTAACTCTTCCTTGTGTGTTCCGAGTCTTAGTAGTATGATTGAGCATGTACTTGAATTTAATAGTGAAGCTACATGTGAGGACACCATAGATGAAGTTGTTTTGTGTGAAACCTTTCTTTACTATCTATCTATTTGCATATGATGACATTCATGCTTATGTTAGGGGTGCATCTTATGTTGGGAGGGGGTCTAATGGGGTAGATAGTTGTTCTCTTGGCCACGATGTGTGGATATTCTTACCGTTTGACCCCGGTGATATTTCAAATTTGTGTGTCATGTCTAGTAGAATCAATGTGGTATTGCCTTTTCGGTATTTTGAAACCATTGGTTCCTCTACGATATATTCATTTCATGTTCTTTGCGATAACCAAGTTCTTAGTGCTCTATATGAGAGCTTGTTAACTTAATCATGGTTGATACTTAGTTATATCACAAGTGTGTGCATATTTGGCATGTTCGTAGGTAGGCTACTCTAACACTTAACCCTCATCCTTTGAGGACCTTGTTGTTGCTTGTCTTCCCTATGGTTTTGCAAGGTTTAGATTAGGACGAATCCTTTTCAAGATGGGGAGAATGATACGAAGTCAGCTTCATCAAGAATATCCATTTCAAGCCAAGCTAGGATCACGTCTTTGGAGACTTACTAGGTGCTTGGATTGAAGGCATGAAGCTCAAGAATATGCTAAAATGGAAGTATAGGCCTCATTTGGATGAAGTAGGGAGAAGAAGGCCTTTCTCAATCTTTGAGAAGACTACTAACCAAACAAGGCCCTTACTTCATTAAGGGTATTATTGTAATAGCCATAGTAGTCTTCCTTTTCTATCTAGTATAAATACTATCCTAGTTTATTTCATTTAGTAGACTTTTATGATATGAAATATTGAAATTGTGAAATTGTAAGACTGGTTGGGAGCATGAGAGATGAGAGCTTGTTGAAGCTTTTGGTTGAATTCTTTGTTGAGAAGGTTGGTTGCTTGGGACTTTGTTTCCCTTGAGGTCACCTTAAGAATTTGGTGTTTCTTTTGATGATAATTTAGAGGTCTTAGTTTTAATATAACTTTGGTTGCTAAATTGAATCTTAAGTTGTGTCAAATTATCTATCTTTTCTTTTCCTTTTATTTATCTTCTTAATTTCTCGTTTTCGCGTATCCGTTCTTGTATCAATTAGTATCAGAGCCTAAATTAGGTTTGTTTCAACAAATCTAGCTTGGGACTTGGACTCTTAAAGCCTTCCATCCAAGCCATCTCCCATATCTTGAAGGCCATCCTATGTGGACCTCCCATGATCTTCAAAGACTCCATTTTCATGAAGCTCGATGGAATTGGTCTTGTATCATTCTCCCCTTCTTGAAAAGGATTGTTTCGAATCTAAACCTTGCAAAACCATAAAGGAGACAAACAAAAACCAAGTCCTCAACGGATGAGGTTAGTGTTAGGGTGGACTAACCTACCACCATGCCAAGTAAGCACAAATTTGTCATATAGCCAAGCATCAATCATTTTCAAGCAAAATAAGCTCTCAAGTAGAGCAGCTTGGCTAACGAAAAGATTAAGAAAATGAGGGATATTCTAAAAGAGCCAATGGTGTCAAGACACCAAGTTGGCAAGACATACAAATGATCCTCAATTGCAAAATGATACCATTCACACCAAGTTAAGACTTCAAGGGGTCAAAGGGAAAAGATACCCACATATCACGCAAGGTAACAATTGAGTACCCCAATCAACCCCGCCCTCCATAAGATGCACTCCCAAAAGATCATGAATGTCATCATAAGCAAAAAGATAATAAAGAAAGGTGTCACGCAAAATAACTTCATCTAGGGTGTTCTCAAATGTAGTTTCACTATGAAACTCAGAGCATGGTCGATACTACTACTATTCGGAATACCCAAGGAAGAATTAGCAATTTGCAAAAACAAGTTTCACCTTCACGAAAACTTCCCCCCCCAATAAATGGATCATAATTCCTCGAGGAGGATCTCCATCATAGGGAAGAGTGTTATCATCCATAGTGGATTTTCAAATACCATATAGTCACCAAAAGTGGCCACACTTTCAACATTACAAAACATTCCACTAGATACTTTACTCTCAATAGTCATGTCATCCTCAAATAAAACATTATCCTTTACAAGAGAGTAATCCATGAACAATGAGAAGTCAAAGCATGTCATTTCACTCTCAAAAGAACCAATGTCATCTTTCAATGCATTTTCGCTCACATGACTATCTACATGACACTCATCACCACTATAAGTTGGAGTCTTATCACATGACACTAAAGTACGATCAAGAGACTCATTTTGACATGAAACAAACAAAGGTGAGATGTCATAATCTTTCAATTGACCAACTATATCAACATCATCACTAACTAGAGGTACATTAAACACGTCAAAGATCCTCAAGTAGTGAATTATCATTCTAAACAAGTTGATCAATACAAGTTTCAACGCGAGTTGGTAGTATGTCAAACTCGCAAGAATTACTAACATGATGACCACATGACATTGTTCTACCAATCAATTCACGGTGTCAAAACTGGGTGGACACAAATCGATCTTCTGAAGAATCAATTTGGTCATCTAAAGGATCAACTAGTGTTTGAGCACCTTCATTCAATAATGCACTATCATTCAAAGCACAAGTGTCAACACTAGTTGGACACAAATCAACCTACAAGAAGGATCAATTCGGTCATCAATAGGATCAACTAGTGTGGGAACACTTTTGATAATGGCATTACCAATACACGGCAAAGAAGCATTAGGCTTAACGCAAGGTAAACTAACTTTCATACTTGACTTGACATTAAAATCATACGAAGATGTAGGAGTATAAGGATAAGTGATCTTACCTTGGTGTTCATGCAAGCTCCTTTGACCAATGGAAGAAATGGTTGTGGCGCCTCGGCCTTCAAGCATGGGGTTCTCTCAAAAAAGAGGGTACCCCTCAAAGATTCATTTCTTCTCACATGTGGCTTGGGATATTGGCTTAATATCCTTTTCATGTCCTCCCCCAAGTCTTGATGGGACTCTTCACTTGTCTCCCACAACATTTCACATACTCCAGTACATTTGTGTTCTTGAGTCAAAAGTTTGAACGGCTAAGTCCATCTTCATTTCTTGTGAATAGTTGTAGCTTCAAAGATTTCATCTATTATGGACTCCATTTCTCATATTCTTCTCCACTAGCTTCCCTAGCCAAGGTAGGCCATTTCACATGGGTATCTCGCACTTTGCACTTGGACTCTTCCTAGTAAGTATGCGTAAGGAAAGAGAAATTTTCCTTTCTTGTCAAAACTACAAATCGATGCCAATCTTGTTCATGTGGGATTCCATGCTTTTGGAACCAAGGGACTCCTAAACATACATGACAATTATCCATTGGAAGCACATGACACCAAACCTCCTCTTGGTACTCGCCATGATACAATACTAGAAACGAAAATAGAATTAAAATGCAAGAAAAGAAAAATGATAGATAATTTGACACAACTTAAGACCTAATTTAGCAACCAAAGTTATAGAAAACTAAGACCTCTAAATTAAGAACAAAAGAAACACCAAATTCCTAGGAAGACCTCAAGGGATTTGAATCCCAAGCAACCTTTCCTCTCAACAATTACACAATCCAAGGCTTAACAAGCTCTCAACACTCAAAGAGTTTACAATTCTCAAAATATCAATCCAAAATAGTCTAACCTTCCATGAAGAAGAAGAGAACTACTTATACTATGCTAGAAATAAAAGAAAGCAAAATGACATAAACACCCTTAATGAAACAAGGGCCTTGTTTGGCTATTCTTCTTTCTTCAAAATCTTGAAATCTCGCTGCAAGAATAGCCAGTCTTCATCTTTTAGCCATTGTGGTAACTTCCCATTTCCTCTTCTTCTCCCCAAGCAATCTTCATCAACAAATGGACTTGGGATCCAAGGTGCTCATCAAAAGTATACTCAAGAGCCTCTCGCTTCATGAATAGGCTTTGCAAGTGTTGTAGTTCCGGGCTTGGCTCTGCTTGTAAATGGCCTTGAGGCAAGTGGGCTTGCATCATTCTCCCCATCTTGATGAGAATTTGTCCTCAAATTTGATGGCTCATCACTTTCCATTTCCATGGGAGATAGGTCACAAATGTTGAAGGTGTTGTGAACTTGATATTCCGGAGGGAGATCAATTTTGTAGGCATTATCATTAAGCCTCTCAAGGACTTCAAAGGGACCATCCCCACGCGGCATCAACTTTGTCTTCCTCTTGTTTGGAAATCTTTCTTTTCGAAAGTGCACCCAACCCAATCTCCGGTTCAAGGACCACCCTTTTTCTCCCTTGGTTTGCCTTTTCGCCACCTTTTGATTAACTTTTTCAAGTTGGAGCCTTGCCTTTTCATGGATCTTCTTCATAGCTTCGGCTCTCTTGTTACCATCTAAACTCAATACCACATCTTGAGACATGAGTTTAGGGTGATGTCTTTTTAAAGCCGACCAATGCTCAACGGTGTTTATGGATCGATGAGCAGAGTATTCAAGCCGTTCTACTAGATATGTTCGTGATTGTATTTATTGATGATATTACGGTCTATTCACGATCGAGGAGGAGCATGCGGATCATCGAGGACGGTACTTGGGGTGCTCCGGCACACGGTTGTATGCTAAATTCTCTAAATGTGAATTCGGATTTGACTTCGATGAGCATTCTTGGGGCATATTATTGGAGCATGGCATTCGGGTAGATACGCGAAGATTGAGACCGTAAAGACTTGGCCTAGACCTACGACACCTGCGAGGTACGTAGTTTTACGGGGCCTGCGGATATTACGAGGAGATTTGTAGAGAAGTTTGCTTCGATTTCGGCGCTTTAACAAGGCTAACTCGGAAGCGACTAAGTTCGAGTGGGCCGATGCTTGTAAACGAAGCTTCCGATTCTTCAGAAAGATAAGTTGACTACGGCTCGGATTCTAACTCTTCTTGAGGGACCAGATGGTTATGTCATTTATTGTGATGCTTCCGGTGTTGGGCTAGGGTGTGTGTTAATGCAGCATGGCAGAGTTATAGCCTATGCCTCCCGGCAGCTCAGAAAACATGAAAAAAATTATCCTACTCATGATCTGGAATTAGCAGCGGTGATTCACGCTTTGAAGATATGGAGGCATTATCTATATGGCGTGCATGTTGATATTTATACGGATCACAAAAGCCTCCAGTATATCTTTAAGCAGAAGGAGCTGAATTTGCGGCAGAGAAGGTGGCTAGAGTTGCTGAAGGATTATGATGTCGATATTCTATACCACCCAGGGAAGGCAAACGTTGTAGCAGATGCACTTAGCCGTAAGTCGATGGGCAACGACGGACGTGCAACCGAAAGGAAGGAAATAGTCCGTGAGATTTATCCAGGCTAGCTAGTCTTGGAGTCCGTTTGGCTGATTACGGAGATAGTGGGGTTTACCTGTTCGAGATTTGCTGAATCCTCTATCATGGAGGAGGTAAAGCGACGCCAGTATGAGGACCCTGTTCTGACACAATATAGAGATGCAGCACTTAAGAAGGAGGAGACCCCATTCGAGATTACATGTCACACCCTAACCTGATAGGGCATGATGGGCACCCGACCCTTACTTAGGGCCGAGCGAACCCACAGACTCTCATGATACTCATAATCACACTGGGCCCTTAAATCATGAAACGAATGCATACAGAAAACTTTTCAAAGAACAACATACTTTTCATCTTTCTCAAATCGAATAAAATCTGTAATCATATGAAATTTGTAATATAACGCATAATGATACATCGGCTTACAGAGCCGCTTACAAAACTGACATACTATATACATGACTCTGTCTGCAAAGTCTCTAACATAAACCGAGATACCATAACATAATTACTACGACTCGGCAACACTTCGGAAAGAAATGGAGCTCGCCAATTCCGATGGAACATCTTCTGCTAAGCAATGGACACACGCGGCGGCATGAAACGCGACCCACGAGAGAAGAGGGTCGATGGGGATATGTGAGCATGTAAAGCATGAAATACTGTGGATGAGGTATAACCAAAGTAAGAAGTACACAAAAAAAATGCGTACAATATCCAGGGTATCAAAATACTTACTTTGGAAACACAAATCATGCATGTCAATATCATATTCAATTCGTTATGGGACTTAGAACATAAGTAAGTAATCATAATGTACAAATGCATATATAACGTGTCCCGGCCCTCCGTGAGGGACTCGGTAAATGAGAACATATAATCATCATGTATAGCCATCATATCATCATATATATCTATATAGTACCGGCCCTCTAGTGAGGGACTCGCGGTGAATAGCGTGTCCGGCCCATCTAGTAAGGACTCGGTGAATAGAATCATCATATCATCACATTATCAAATCATATATCACATGCGGTCCGTAATGGGACCGGCGGACGAACGTGGTCGCCGCCCCCGTCTTTGGCGCCCAACACATCATACTTCGAAATATTGCATATCTCAGAACACATCATGCTCGTATCACATCATACTTTGTAACACATCATACTTCGTATCACATCATACTTCGAAAAACACATCATACTTCGGAATATAGCACTCGTCTTGTCACCTGCATAACCGGCCCGGACTCGACGAAAAGATGTAACAACCATATGCACGAGCAGAATCGTGGGTAACCATATACATATAAGACATCATTACAGACCCAACAGATAAGTAAGCAATCATACTCGGGGGTTAAGACGATAGTCACATTAAGTTCTTTCGAAAGTCGTCGTAATCCAAACACGAAAAGGAAAAATCTCGGGGGCCCACGGACAAGTATCAAACCAATGCGATCCGCTTTATGAAAATTAGGGACATTATACGTTATAGAATCATTTGCGAACATATCAAAAGCAATCCGTTCCGTCTATGAAAGTTACGATTGTTCGTAGTTTCAGAATCCGTTAAGAACAAAATCTCTTATGCAACATTTGAAATCCAATCATGCAAAAGATACAAGAACCATAGTATGACTATATTAAGAATGTTAACATCAAGAAGTGAGTAAGACTCGTATACATGCTCGGATCATAGGAATGGAATTACCCCAAGGCTCGTATCATCTCTTACTTACGTCTAAGACGTGCCAAAAGAAAGAAAGGGTAGGCTTTACATACCTGTTCCGCCTCCTATTAGCTACGCTTATTTGCCCAAGCGTGCAAGTCTACATTTAAGAGGATTTACATTAACATTAGCCTCTTCATCGCACACTTGTACCAAGTTTCAAATCAAACTATTCTATATTCTGCCGAAAATCGAGTAGCATCTCCCCTGTTTATATGCCTAGCCCGAATTCTCAATTCAACAACCAACAACAATTCCAACAATACCAACATTAATGGCCTCAAGCTAAATATGAGGTCGAGTAGCAATCTTTGGATCACAATCTGCACTCAAAAGAATGCAGCAAGGTAGTATCAGTACAAACACTATGTACCAGTAGATATCATAGGCCGACTAAGATTAGTATCATGTATGAATCATAAAATTAATAAAATAGGCAAACCAATCAACAACACATAATCGGATAGCCAGCACCAAGTCAATCAAAGATATTAACAAATCAAGTCCACCAATGATATTAACAATCAAGTCAACGGACGCAAGCAATGGAATAAACCTCCCAGCAACATTCTCACTTGCTCAGTCACTGCTCACTCATGTACATACATGCTAATTGGTTTCTTTGCCCGATAGCTATGACCTGCAGGGGACCCATGGTGTCCATGTACCACTCGTTCCAGAACGAACCTCGGACCACGAGCTCACAACTAGGCCATATTTATTGTCACATCACTTTCTATGATCGATTATCAAGTAGTATCTCATTTTTATAAAGAAGATCATATTAACCACATTTGTCATAAAAAATATAGATCACAACACGTCAAATAATGGCATTAAGCACTGCATTATCCCAATCAATAGCATATAGGAATTACAACCACACATTATGCCCGAAGACTAGATATGCTTCTATCAATCTCATAATGCATACAATCAACTAATCACAGTCTAACTCAAGTAAACCATAACGTACCTCAACTGCGTAGCCGGAACAATATGAGTCACTCACTTTAGCCTTTCCCACTGCAGCAATGCCTTGGAACACTTAAAGTCTAGCAATTAAGATGCTAAATAAGTCACAATCACTCTAGTCAAAAATATTGATCAGATAGACACCTTTCCACTTTACCCTTTCTAATGGGTGAATGATTTCTATGTATAAATCATCTTAACATTGGACTTAGCAACCATAAACTATCAATGCATAAGGTTATTCATTCAAGTTATCGCTTACAAGCAATTTCGTGGTCAAGCTACCATCTTTATGAAACCTAAGTCTCGACTCACTTAGTTCATGTCTCCCGTAGTTCAATTCTCGATTACAAAGTGATAACCCAAGCCTTTAGATGATAATCACACCATAATATTCATAACCCACCAATTATTAAAAAGGTCTATTAAGTTCTAGGGTTACAGTCTCGGTTCACCATTGTAGACCCATTAGGATGATAATAATCTTAGAGATGAATGCGTAATAAAGGAAGGAATGGTTGAGACTTACTCTCGAATATTCTTGGCCTAGCCTTAGGTCGCGACGGCAAGAGATCCTCCGCTGGCAGCCCCCACCGCAGCGATACTTCATCCCGGCTGCGGCGGTGCTAATCGAACCGTTGAGCCCGCTAATTTCCTGCGTTTTTGCTCTACCACGACAACACTTCATCCGAGTCCTCGCAAAACACAAGCAAAACATGCACATTAATGTAAAAACACCATACAGACTCACCCGTAGCCTCGAAATCTCCAACCGAGGTCTAATTTTGTACGTCACCACAAACATCACAACAAGCCAAGTTTTTATTTCTTAGACTTCTACATTTAAGTTTCTATTAGCTGGTTCTACCCTTGGAAGGGTTCTATTTGGTAGGGTAATCCTAGATTTTCCATAACGATCGGAAGGATCGTTACAACAAACAAGGTTTAATGTGGGCTTGTCCCTCACGCATACAAACCACAACCAAAGTCACACAAATCATTTCAAATGAGTATGTTCAAAGAGACATACAAATCACTTTCATAGTCAAAAAGGATTTTTTTTAAAAGAGGCATACATCATAGAAGTTTTCAAAAGAGACATACCTCAAATCCCGCTAAAAGCTAGCAAAATGAAATTTCCAAGGTTCAACGATTAATCTACAATAGATTTAGATGAGAACGATTAAGCTTTATTCGTTTACGAACTTCTTTACGTTTCAGCTAGGGCTTTCAACATGTTCTTGAACCTCATGTGAATAATTAGTGGATTCCAATCGCGTAGTATAATCTATACTAGCCTAAAAGTCATTAATTAAATCAGGGAAACCAAAGTTCATACCTTTTAGATGAAGCTTTACACCCCCCCCCCCCCCCCTCCCCCTACAGAGTTTTCAAGAATCTAAGGTTTGGAGAGATGAACTAAGGTTAATTTGATATTAAATTGATGAAGTAATGATGGGAATTGATCAAGAACTTACCTTATATGTTTTGAGGGAAACCCTAGGTTATTTTCTCTCAAAAAGTCGGCCAAAACGAAGTGGGAATGAATATAACGAAGTTAGGCTTTTATAAAATTCGGGAAAAATCGCTTCAGGCATAAATGGCCTAGGTGATGCGTAAAAGTATATCTATTTTGACGGCGACAAAATTTTTAGTTTCCTGAAAATTGGGCATGAGGCATGCCAAGGAAACGCCCGGGCGCCGCACACGCCCTAATTTTTGCCTTACCGCAACGATCTTGTTTAGTAAATTGGGCATAACTCCTAGCACAGAGCTCTCTTGGGGCTGGAAGACTAACCATTGGAAAGGTATTTCAAATACCTACAACTTTTATGGAGGAATTTTTCCCAAATTTGCAATGAATATTTACGGCTGGCCTAGAAGTAAGACCTGCGAAATTTTGTCGAGTTTGAGAACTTCTTTACGAACTTCACTATTTGGTTTGACTTCAAAACAATGCTTATCACCCAAATTCATACTGAATGGATTCATATAGCTAAAATATCATCTTAATACTAGCTTTACACATTCACACCTAAACCATATTTATGGAGTGTTGCATTATTCGTCCCCGAATGAAAGTCATGGCCTAAGATTTTTTTTTTTCACTTAACCTCATGTTCCCCGGAATTCTAAAGTTCTTTTACAAAGTGAGTTATCCTTCATGGTAACATAAGACACCACGCATCAAGCAGTCATTCAAGCCTAACTCGGGGAGTGAGGGGTTCATACCTCTAGTCTAAAATTTCGAAGGAACTAAATAATGAAAGGTTCAACACATACTTGGGACAAGGAGTAAGTGAAGATACAATTGTTACGCCTCGGAAAATTTCGTTGATGCTCACGAATAGACTACTGAAGAGCACAAAGTATACGGTATTTCAATAAGTACGGAATGGCATTTAACGACCTAATTAAGATTCCAAAGACATTCGAGATAAGGAAGAAAGTTTGCCGAAAGTCGAAATACGATAGGTATCGGAAAGGATTTACAAGTAGCAAGGATTAATGATGACTTAATGATATTTTTGGAGAAAGTTATAACGTCAACTTAGATTGTTAATGAGGTGCTAAATAAGTGTCAAGAAGGTTCCATAAGGATTGGAGATTAAACGGGACGGCGGGGAACAACCGGGAAGCTGGATTACACGACCACTTCCACGGACCGTGTAACCTTATACGGACTGTGGAAGGGTTCGTATAACTCCCAGCGAAGAGATGGTGGCTGGCTGGTGTTGAACCCACGACCAGTTCCACGGACCATACAATGTTCCACGGACCGTGTAAGGTAATCCAAAGTTGAAGTCCCAACAGTGAACTATTCCAAGTCTATAAAGGTGATCCCAACTTCATTATTTTCATTCTAACACTTCCCCACTTCTCTCTAAAGTCTCTAGAACATTCCATACATTTCATGAACATCCAAGGGAAATCAAAGGTTTTTATCATCAAACCAAGTGAATCCAAGTGTAAAACTCGTCAAAGATCTCATCAAGGCAAGGAATCTAAGTGAAGGTGAAATTAGGGTTTTAGTCGAAGTGAAGTGTTACCGCTCAAGGTTCATTCTACATCATCTAAGGTAAGTTTTATGGTATTTCCATGTTGTTTAAGGTATTGAGAAGTTGAAACACTTGAATTGCAAAAAGGATATAGAAATGGGTCATGAATGTGGGAATAGGAATAAGCTTTTGAATAGATGTTTGGAATGAGTTATGATTCTTGATACATTATGATTATAATCATGTTATAAATGATATTGAGAGCATGGAATGGATGTTGTATGTGAATTAACGTAATGGTGTGATATGACTGTGAACGTGGATGATTTGAAGTGAATTGAAAAATAAGGATAATATAGGTGAATAGAGGCTATTGTGATGATGTTATGGATGTTATTATTGATGTTTGGGAGTTGATATATGATATGGAGGAAGTCGTATAAATAAAGGAGATGTTGTCGAGTTTTCTCTAGATTTAGTCATGTGATAGATTTATCGATTATCTAATATTAGTATGCAATCTAATGAAGGTAGAAATGTGAACGAAGAAAGAGCGTGCAGTGATAGGATAAGTTGAACGAAGAGGTATCTAAGGCTAACCTTCCTTTTATAAGGCATGGTTCTTTGTCTAAATATCTGTCATACATGAGCCTAGGATATTCTCTAATGATCCTATCTCTAAAAGCTACTAAGCTTATGATCCTCGATATGATACGATTGTGCCTAAGGGTTCCTTATACGACAGAGTAATCCTTTAAGGATAGATGTAATGAATGATGATAATAAAAGGCTAAAGATGCTTATGAGCTTATATGTATATGTGCCATGTGTGGCTACTGCGAAAACCCCGAGCTTATATGGGCGGGGTAATATAGTAGATATGTATATATGTAATGCGCGCGTACCACTTGTAGTTGGGTACGGATAACCCCCGAGCTCTTGGTAGGACCAGGTATGTATGACACCGACGCCGTGTGCTGTGTGTGAAACACCGAACCTTCGTGGTCGGGTATGCTATATAAATACTTATGTATATGACATCGATATGAGTACGAATATGCTAAGTGCATGCAAATGTTATGTAAAGGATAGGTATGTGCAATGTATATGATATGAATACGAGTATGAACGAAATATGAATACGAATACGAAAATGGATACGAAAGGTAAATGAGTACGGATATGTAAACGGATATGGATATGGGTGTATGTACACGGATACACAATAAAATGGAATATCCCTATGAAAGGCAAGTAAGCTACGACGACGATACTATAATCTCCCGTCACCCATTATTTAGTATGTCGTCTGTTACGTTTTCATATTGACGTTGATCATGCTTTACATACTCGCACATTCTTCGTACCGACGTCCTTTGTTTGTGGACGCGCGTCATGCTAGCAGTGGCTAGGGAGACGACTTGATCCATAGCTATATTTCTCGAGGACTACATAGCGGAGCTCCATTTCAATTTCTTTCCGCTTTTGGTATAGATTCTTTTGTGTACATATTTATGGGCACGCGGGGTCCTCGTCCCACCTATTTAATATGACGTATTCTTCTTAGAGCTCGTAGACATGTGTATATGTAGTTGGGTATGTTTGGCGCTGGCGGCGCATATTTTGGGATATGGATATGTTAGCCTTGTCGGCCATATGTGCACTTATATTGGGCATGGTTATTGTGCGATATAAATGAATTATCGCCCAATGAGATTTGAATGATGATGAATGAAAAGCATGATTTGGCCATGTGGCTCGCCAGATGAAATGTGAAAGTATGTTAGAGGCGCCCGTGTAGGTTAGCACCGGCGCCGTCGTGCTCCCTAGGTCGATTTAGGGTGCCAAAAGTAGTATCAGATGCCTGGCCCTCAGGGCGTGTTCACGAGTCGTATAGTAAAGTCTTGGTTATGGGTGTGTTGCGCGCCACGCTTATAAACAAGTAGCACCGACATTTTAGGAATGAATGACATGTCTTTCATAAGAATCGTGCGATAAATTTGTGATATAAGAACTTAACAAAATCAACTATCACGCCGACTTTACTAGGGTGTGATGGGCACCCGACCCCACGTTTGGGAGCCGAGCGAACCCGGCCGACTCTCGTTACATATCAAATCTTCCAAAATTCTACGTCAACAAGTAATAGAAAACGTAGATAAGCCTGCATTTTTATTTTTTTGAAACATAAAACAATAGGTCGTGTTAGGCAGTGAAGCCGCTGTCCGGCCGGACATACTACACTCATGACTACATGCCGCAAAGTCTCTAACTTCAATCCGAGAGAGATCCTAGCATATAGCTCGACTCGGCATACGATCTACTTGGCACGCCTCATTTCCAGAGACTTACGTCCAAGGCCGAATGTGGAACTTCGAAGCTCTACAAGCGGCATGATGATAAGGATGGCGTTGAAAGGCCTTTGGAGGTCCCGTACATTCCCACAATGAGGCCTATGATGTGTGGGAGGTGGCTTGGGCGAGGAGCTTGAAGAAAGAGCTTTACTAAAAAAGGACCGAATGCGTAAAAGAAGTGGCCAAACGTGCAAATAAGGACATTTCTGCAAATTGGCTACATGTGTAAACTTGGACAAGGTCGGGGACTGTTGTTGCAGGCAGAAGGTTATGCTTGCAAGAAGGCCATGCACGCAAAGGTTGATTAGAGGGCCATCTATGCAAGGGGCGTGTTTGGCCATTGAAGGCCAATTCTTGAATTGAAGACTACACCAAGAAGACTAGCCAAACAAGGCCCTTACTTCATTAAGTAGCATTGTAATTGCCTATTAGTCTTCTTTACTTAGCTTTTCATATATATAGCTTGTCTCTTTATTTTCATTACTTAGATTTTAGATTGGATGAATTATGTACTCTAAAGAGTTGATAATTTGTTTAGGGTTAGCTTAGTTAATGGTGGATTCCATTGTTGAGGTCTTGTAAACTATTTTTCCATTGATTTCATGAAGGGTTGTTCATTTGTGGATTTCAATTGAATTTCCTTGCCTTGATTTCAAATAGCATAGGTTCTTTGAATTGAATCAAATTGAGAGGGTCTAGGTTTCATATACTTAGGTTTGCTCATGTGTTCATTATTCATTGGGTCTTGCTTTTATCCTCTATTTCATCTCCTTTCTTCAATTCTCATCCCCAATTTCTCGTTATCTTTAATTCCGCGTTTTGTGATTGATTTGGTGTTTTCCCAAATCGATTCTTATCATTTGCATCAGAGCATAGGTTAAGAGATTGTTCTACAATTTCTAATCCTAGGTTCAAAATCAAAATCACAAAAAAATCAAAATCTGAAAAAAAAAAAAAAAATTCCAAAAAATCAAAAATTCGAAAATTTGTTTTTGTGAGTTGATTTTGTTTTTTGAAGTCATATTTGAGTTTGTTGTGGTGGAAAACATCTAGAAACGAAATTTGAAGTCACGGGTAAGGATTGAAGTTTCCACCATTCAGAGGTTCATCAAAGCTTGAAGAACTCAAAAGTGTTTAGTGATTGAGAAGCAATTGAGGCAAATTGAATATTAGGCTTTGTTCTCTAAGCGATAAGGAGCTTAAATCTAGAAATTGGGAGGAAAAACGAGTTGATTGGAGGTGGAGTGAATTTTGGATGTTCTTCATGTTCTTGAGCATCTTCATATCTTCATAGTGAAGAAGAAGACCAAAAATAGAGTTTGATCCAAAAATATTTTCCCAAAGTGGTCAAAAGTTGTTTTCCCACCCCAAAAAGGAAAGATCCTAGATTGAGTGGGCCCAATACGTCAAAGAAATTCGAAAACGAAGCATCCAAACGAATCCCAAAGAGAAAAATCGAAGTCACAAAAGTTGGCTGAGCGCGACACATGCGAGTCGCATGTCGAATCGCACATAGGACGTGCGAGTCGCATCTAGTATCGCGTTCACAGGACAGAGACTTGATACCCCGGCATCAAACGCGACTCGCAGATTCCATCGTACGTCGAATACGCGAGTCGCACGCGCCGTCGCACTTGCGACGGATAGTTGAGATTTTGGAGGTAGCATATGCGACTCGCACTTGACGTCGCATGTTGAACATGCGAGTCGCATATAGAGTCGCATCCCGTGACAGAGTTGAACCTCACGCATCATCCGCGAACCGCATATTACCATCGCACGTTGAACATGCGACTCGCACGTGACGCTCGTGTGTGGCATGTTGCGCATATCGAGTTTTTTCAACTCTAATTCTCTTTGATTCCATTTCTCAAAACATTTCTTGATCCTTAGTTGCTTGTTGGATTTGTGTCCCTAATTCTTTGGTAGGAGCAAAAAAAAAAAAAAAAAAAAAAAAAAAAAAAAAAAAAAAAGAGTATAGAATTTTGAAAATTTTCATTATTTCAAATTGATACCTTACATCAATTGGGGCTTCACGATCGTGTTTTCAAGTTATCACCTACCCGGCCCGAAATTTTATTTCGTTCCCGATTTTAGCATTTCGTTTCTTCATTCTTTGACTAGTGTGCATTTAGTAATTCTTCTACTTGTGTATGCTAGTTCTTGAGTCCTCTTTCATTCGTGCCAATTCTTTTTCAAGCTTTTCTCATTTTATTTCGTCGAAACTTTATTGGCTCTCGTCCGTTTTGCTTTTGAGTCGTCCGTCATTCATCTAAACAGAATCTATTCCTCCACAAAGGTTAGCAATCTTGTGAATCGATTTGGATTAAAAGGGTTCTTGACCAACCTTGAAGAAGCTAAGGTTGAGAGGTAAGTTTGACGCAAATACGAGGACGTGAGTGAGCTTTTTGCTACTAATCTTGTTTGCTCGTTTTGTAGGTACACGAAGGAGACATAAGGAGAAGGAGAGATAAGGATGTCATCCATAGCTTCCGAGTCTTGGAAGATGATTTTGAAGGTTATGCCTCTAGCAACGGAGGATATGACTATGAGGAGCGACGGAGGCTATGAGGGAGATGACATGGGATATGAGCATCACTATTCTTACAATGAATATGATGGTGATGATGCTCATAGACCGAATGAAGAAGGGTCAATATGATCATAACTTGTACAAGGGGAAGAATACTACTCCGAGGACAATGTGAGGCAACACCTCACCGAGGCTTGCTGAAGAAGAAGGAGTAGATGGGTATGATGAAGAGTCCTATGGTGGATGCGAGCATGAAGAGTCTCATCCTACACACCATGGACATGTGGGGCGAATTGAGGTATATCCTTTCTCACACTTTCGATATGAACCAATTGGTGGGAACTTGCAAGAATGGGAAGAATGTGGTGATGATGAGCCTATTGACTATGCACTTTGTGGTGAGTATGCTTGTGAAGATAATGGGCTTGCATATAATTCTTATGACGGGTCTTCTAAAGACATTCATGTATCGCCCTTTGGATACTTCCTATTCCAAGCAAAACGGTAGGTGTGTGGATTGTTCGAGTAGGAGTAGTCCAAGGAGGAGAAGAGATTATACATTTCCTAATCCAAGAAACACAACGAGATATGATTCTTATCCTAGAACGAATGTGCCATGTTCTCACGGTTATGGTGTGGATGCTGGAGGGGAATGTTGATAGGTGAAGGAAGTAGAGGGCATGCAAGATCTCAAGTGAGAAATGACCCGGAGAGGCGAATGCTTGAGACAAAAATCACTTTGCTTGGTAGTGCGGGGTATGTTCTTGTGTTGGATGATTGGAGTTATGGCAACTACCTTGCACCTCAAGCGGTTGCGCAATTGGGTATAGAATGTATGATGAAACAAGACCCTTACTATGATTCACGAGGTTCTTGGTTGATAGGAGCGCGAAGGTGTTCTTTACCCGTGGCGACTACCAAGAAGAAGAGGTTTGGTGTGATATACTCCCACTAGACCATTGTCACATGTGTTTGGGGTAATCCTTGGTTCCAAAATCATAGGGTTTCATTTAGGCGAAGGTGGCATGAGTTTGTAGTGGACAATGATGGAATGCCTCTTTCCAACCGTACTTGCCATAGGTGGAAGGTCCAATCCTTCGCTAAAGTGCAAGGAGAAATTAGAAGAAATGCACCGCATAATGTTGGGACGCTTACTCAAACAATGGGAGGGAGATAAAGAAGAGGAAGAGAACGAGATGGAGGGGTTTTCCCAACCCTTCTAAAGAAATACTTGACACTTGTCCCAACTCCAATGAAATTGAGAGAAAAGATTGGAGAGAGTAAGGAGCGAAAAGTGACGACTCTAGAGAGAAAAAAGGAGAGGATGTGAGAGTGATGTAAGAGAGTTGTCACAAACTCTATCTAACCCTTGTAACTTTTCTTTCTTTTCTAGTAGTCTTGTTGATAGTGCAGGTATTCTTGGAAGCAAACCGAATGTTGAGCCTCAAAATTTAAAAGTTCAAGAGGTAGTGGAGAGCTTCCCGAAAGAGCAAATGGGCTCCCAAGTTGAGAACCATGGTAAAGAAGATACTTTGTGTGCACTTGGGTAAAATAGCTAATCTTGACACTCCAATTCTTGTGAATGAGCATGTTGACTTGAGTGTGAGTGATAGCTTAGCCTTATGTGAGCTTAATGAGTCTTTACCTTTGTGATGTGCCTAGTGCTATAATGACAATTGACAATGTAGTTGGAATGGATGGTCCAACACTAGTTGATCCATTGATGACTATCTTGACTTTCTTCTCGAGTTCAAGTTGTGTCCACCTAGTATTGATCCTCTTAGTTTGCATGTTAGTACATTGTCATATGAGATGTTAGGACACCCACTAGTTGTCCTAGCGATGACCGAATTGATTCTTCTAGCAAGATCACATTTGCGTCCAACTAGTAGTGTGGTTGCTTGTGTTGATCAATTTGTTTGCTATGAAAATCCACTATTTGAGAACCCAGATGTGCTTAATGACCTCAATTTAGTGATGATATTGGTACAATTGATCATTTGCCTAGTCGTGTGCATGAAAAGATTGTGGAAAGTGACATTTGTCTTTATGAGAGTGGAATTGCACGCTTTGATATTTCAATGATAATTGATCCTTTTCTCTTTATAGATAATGTGTATTTGATATTGACATGACTATTGGGAATGATGAATCTAGTGGGATGTTTGGTAATGTTGAGCATTTGGTCTCTTTTAAGGCTATAATGTGATATGTAACCCACTACGGAGTGATGACACTCTTTCCCATGACGGGAGATCCTCCTTTGAAGGATTGTGATCCATTTGCGGGGAAGGAAAGTGTTACAAAGGAAGGTGATTCTTGTCTAGAAATTGCAAATTCTTCCTTTCATGTTCAACTTCATAATAGCCTATTGAATGATCTTATTCTTGAACCTAATAGCGAAGCTACATTGGAGAATGACATGGATGAAGAAGTTATCTTAAGTGATACCTTTCTTTATTACTTATTTGCATATGATGATGCTCTTATTTGTGTTGGGGGGGTGCATCTTATGTTGAGGAAGGTACTTGTGGGGTAGTTGGTTGTTTTATTGACCTAATAGGTGGCTATACTTCCCATTTGACCCGGGTGTTACCTTGTTGGATTTAGGAACACCTTATTTGGAAAATGAGTTCCCATGGTACATCTTGTCAAATAGAACCAATGTAGTATTACATGCTTTGTATTTTTCATCCATTGGTTTTATTACTCTATTCTCATGTCATGAACCTCGGAGGAATCAACTTCTTGATACCTCATGTGTGCACTTGATAGTCATGATTGCTATTGATGTGTGGTTGTACCACAAATTTGTCCATCCTTGGTATGTATGTGTGGTTATTACTTTGTGTGCTAACCCTCAATCCTTGAGGAGCATGTTTTCGTATGTCTTCCCTTTGGGTTTTTAGGTTCGGATTCGAGGACGAATCCTTTGAAGAAGGAGGATGATACGATCCTACTTGGCACACCTCATTTCAAGACTTACATCCAAGGCCAAGATATGGAACTTCAAGCTCCTACAAGCGGCACGGATGATAAGGATGGCGTTCGAAGGCCTTCGGAGGCCCATACAAGCCCCACAATGAGGCCTATGATGTGTGGGAGGTGGCTTGGGCGAGGCTTCTTGGAAGAAGAAGCCAGAAAAGGGACCAAATGCGTAAAGTGGCCAAACGTGCAAATAAGGACATTTCTGCAAATCGGCTACATGTAAACTTGGACAAGGTCGAGTTGGCTATTTGTGCAAAGAAGGTTATGCTTGCAAGAAGGCCATGCATGCAAGGTTGATTAGAGGGCCATCTATGTGCGAGGGAAGTGTTCGTCATCAAGGCAATTTCGAATCAAGATCATACACTAAGACTAGTCAAACAAGGCCCTTTATTGGGCGTAAGGGTAGCATTGTAATTGCCTATTAGTCTTCTTTACTTAGCTTGTATATATAGCTTGTCTTTTATTTTCATTACTTAGATTTTAGATTGGATGAATTATGTATTGAATACTAAAGAGTGATAATTTGTTTGTGGTTAAGCTTAGTTAATGGTGGATTCTCATTGTTGGTCTTGAACTATTTTTCCATTGATTTCATGAAGGGTTGTTCATTTGTGGATTTCAATTGAATTTCCCTTGCCTTGATTTCAAATAGCATAGGTTCTTTGAATTGAATCAAATTGAGAGGGTCTAGGTTTCATATACTTAGGTTTGCTCATAGGTTCATTATTCATTGGGTCTTGCTTTTATCCTCTATTTCTCATCTCCTTTCTTCAATTCTCATCCCCAATTTCTCGTTATCTTTAATTCGCGTTTTTGTGATTGATTTGGTGTTTTCCCCAAATCGATTCTTATCACGGCAGCAACCAAGAATAAGGGCCTGCCAACTCCGTCACGGAACGTCTTCTATCCCGGCTTCGTCCATCCGCGTACCCCCCGCGCGCATTTAACGCAGCCCCCCGACAGGGGCCGCATTTACATTTTACCGAGTATGTAAGGCATGGAAAGTAACATAGTAAGAGTGGTAGAGCATGTCATGTGAGAGAGAATATCCCGTACATACGAGACATATCGTAAAATCGTAAAGCGCCGTACATATGGAATATATCATGTGAAGTCGTAATCCGTACATATGGAAGATATCATGTATAGAGGAGTAATTTGTACATGTGAGTGCCTCTTATGCGTAATCATGCATGCTTACTCGTTCCTTTGATATACATACATAACCCGTCCGAATCACATAACATCATTAGCCCGCGTCCCGGCCTCTCCCGCGTCCGGGTAACCATCTCATGACGCCCACTAAGCAGATCGTGCCGGCCCTCTAGTCTCTGTAGAACTTAGCAGCCCCCTTAGCGGTGACATGCCCGGCCATCTAAGCATTGGCAATCGCTGCCAAACTTAAGCATGCATAAGAGCCCAATCAAAAGCTATAACTTTATCGGAGTGACGTAAGGTCGGTAACCTCCGATTATATTATGGAATGGGAATAAGCATCCACCGATGTGGGATTTTGCTCGAACCAATGTGGGATTCGCCAACCAATGTGGGATTCGCCTAAGACAAGCCTTACGCTCATCCCCCACTTTGGGAATCAGCGTTCTTGCGAGGTTTGCCCCACCACCGGGTTTGCCCCACCATTGGGTTTGCCCCACCATATAGCTTTTATGACGCCTCACCTTGAAGGAACAATTATAAGGCGAGACTATCAACGAAGGACAACATCACCGAAAAACATAGGACAGATCATAAAAACATGTTTCCATATACTTTGGAACCTTTAAAATAGTCATTATCCAAGAAATAGCTTAACATTTCGTATCGTCATATTCATAGTAAGAACATATCCTTGGCATACTCGTCATAGACACTTTCTCATCGGCATCATCATTGTCGTTATATAATCGTATTCGTCGTTTTAGTCATAAAAGCTTTCAAAATCATGAACTTGGTTTTTAGAAAAAAATGAATATTTTGAAAAACATTTATAAACTTTTAGAAAGAAACTATGCCTTAAAACCATTACTTCTAACTTTTGAAAATGAGAACGCTATGGAAGCATTTAACACATCTCACGTACGAATCATGCCATAAAAAGAAAGGGCGTAGCCTTTAACATACTCCGTGCCGCGCCTTGCTAATAGCTACGTTTATTCGTCCGAACTTGTTAGTCTACATTCATAAAATCAGCACTATCGTTAGATTCATCGACATGTACTTGTCGTAACCTTCAAGTTCATTCACTTATGGTTCCACGAATTTTCAAGAAGATTCCCCTATACATATATCGTCCCGGTAGTCTATCTCGGCCCATTTTTAATAATCAATAATCCGGAATTCAACCTGCCAAACTATCAACAATACCAACAAGTATTCTAGCAACACTTCAATAACCAATTCAATCCAATCCAATTTAATTCAATTCAATTCACATAATCTTCCAACAACTCAATCAACCTACTACTTTTATCCGAAACCTTCAACTTCAACAACAACCATGTATTTCATGATCATTCGTATGCATTAACTTCGACAACAACCTTCATTACACGTTACATGATCCATATCGACAACAACTAGAATATCAAATTACATCAATTTACACTAACTTACCAAAACACCTATTTCGACCATAATCACTCCTTACATGTCTTCATGCATTTTCATCCATCTCTATACAATATAACAACAACATAACAATCAAAATGCTAAATAGAATTGTTTCATTTTCTCCTACATCATCAAGAGACCACACGACCACCACACTTTATACATACTTCCATGCATTTTTACTCATTTCTTAGCATTTCAATAACAACCAACATGCATACACTACATGCACATTTCCATGAATTCTCATCTTTTCATACATTACAACAACAAATAACGTTCTACATAGAATCAATCCATTCTTCCCTTGCAAGACAACACAACACACATATATTCGGCCATTACCACACACCACACGGCCACACTTCAATATCATTGATTTCATGTTTTACCTTCATTTTTCCGTACCATAACATGTACCAAGCATCCATAATACATAAAGGAAGATTAGTTCTTACCTTTTTCCTTCAACTTTCCACTTGACTATGGGTTATGAATTTGTGCAACGAGCGACAAGCTCTCTTGTTCCAACAACCCTTCCATGTTGTAAGAGGACCTTCCAATCGTTTTTGGAACGTTTAGGAAAAATAATTTTTCTTCTCCTTCACTCTCTTTAGGCCATGTTTGGCCGAACTCCTCCTTCTTTCTCTTTTTTTTTTTTTTTTTTTTTATTTCTTTCTCTCCAAGTCTTTCTCTCATTAAAATGACGACCACTTGCATATATATATATATAGTGTTTGCAAGATAACTTTAGGGTACATGCCCCCCCCCCCCCCTTCTTTCTTTCTTTTTCTAGACTTCTCTCTTTTCTTTTTCTTTTTCTCTCTTTCTTTCTTTTCTAGAATTTTCTTTCTTTTCTTGAACTTTTTCTAAAATAAAAGACGACTTATTTTTTGGTCATCATTTTTCATTCTTTTTCTTCACATGGCCAATATGGCCCTTTTTGGAACTTTCTTGAATTCTTATGAAATGACCATTTTACCCCTAGCCTTTTTAAACATTTTCATGAACTATTTTGCGAATTTTCCTTTTCGCCCTCAACCTTTCTCAATATTCCATATCAACAATATTCCTAAATAATATTAATAACCCTCTTGCGCATTAAAAATAGTTTTGGAAAACGATCTTACCTTCCACATTCCACGACTTCTTCGAAAACGTTCGAGCGCACGAAATACGGCTATAACATTAACCGTGTGTTGTGTATTTCAAAAATGCCTGTAAAGAAAAAGGCCCAAAAGGGCGTACGGTGGCGTAAAAGAGGGCCGAAAGTGCGGCTCAATCTCACTCCTCCCATCCGCACCATATTGCAGAGAGCGAGGGAGCCTCCGCCCCATCTCCGCCACCTCCGGCTCTTCTCCGACCGCATGCTTGAAAGCCAAGATGTAAAAGAGGCCATTCATTTGCTTACTCAATCGTTGCGGCCCGCACCAACGACAAAGCACAAAAAGGGGTGCGCATAGGGTCAGCAAGCGGGCCCGTGATTTTATTAGTTTGAACCCTCCTCGAAATTCTTCGATCAAAGCCGACGAGACCGTAATTTACCGATGGTATGTTGAGGACGCTTTCGTTGATACATGCTTCGGACACCGAATCGGTGGAGCTTCCTACAGATTGAGGGAAGCTGCGGTTCATTGGTATACTAAGCTGGGACGGCTTCACAAGAGTCAACCCATCCCTCCTAGTATAAGAATTTTTAGACGCATTCTTCCGACATTATTTGCCTCCCGTAATTTGGCGAGCTGTGAGCCGACAAGTTTTGAATTTGAGAAAAGCCGAAGCATGAGTGCCTCTGGCATAGTCTCCGCTTCAATTCCTTGGCTAGGTATTGCCGCCATGGTAGGACATATGGTGACCGAGTGCACCGATTTGTGAAAGGCCTAGGGGCCACATTTGATGGATGTGTTTTCGATCCGTCCCTTCAGACAATATGGACATTTTCACGCATTCAAGCTCATGCTCAAAATTCTAGAAGAAAGCCTACAACAACAAAGAAGTGAACGTGAGTACGATAGAGAGGGCATAATGTTATAGCCAGATTTTCGGTCCGAAGGAAAGAGAAAGACAGAGGCGGGCCCCCAAGCAGCTTTTGAGGAAACCGGGGCCATTCTACGATTAGTGCACCCCCATGATTTTAAAATGAGATTTGGGGGGACTACTTACCCCCGGCCGAGTCGAGTTTTTGGGGGATCTCGTTTAGGGGGACCCGGGTTGGCGAGGCCACCCGTACCACGATTTTCCCCGGGTGGGGGAACCACGGGGCCGCGAGGGGGGTTAAAGGGGGCCCCTTTTCCGGGGTCACTGTGCCAAACGGGGTTTTCCCCCCTCGCCCGGGCGGGGAGCCCCAAAACCTTCGGGGTCGGAGCCGAATCTTCGATCTAACACCCTTTTCCAAAAGCCACGCCCCCCCCGTGGAGGCAGGGGGAGAGCCCCCCCTTCAAAGGCCCCGGACCGATTTATGCTTTCGCCGGACGCCAAGATTTTCGAGTCTTCCCCGATTTTGCCCGGCATATTATTCCGTACTTTCTCATGAGTATAGTTTTTGAAAATCCGAGCTCCACTTTTCCAATGTTACTCCATATACCCGGGGTCGGCGGGGCAAACCCCTTTTTCCATAAAACCCCGAGGGTTACCCCCTTTGGTAAGGTTATTTAGTCGAGTATATAAAAATTTGCGAAATTTGTGACTTGTGATCGTCGTCCCATGATTGACTTGAGAGTTAAAAATGGTGGTTTTTGGGATGTTATTAGGGGAAAGGGTTTGGGTTGGCTTCTTCTACGCCAATGTTGTTTGTAGAATAAAAAGGTTCGTTTTCCAATTTAAACCGTTTTGAAAAAAGGTGAAATACGGCGTCAAAAAAGGAGGTTTATTTCATTAAAGGGAAAAGGAAAAAATGATTAAAAAAGGGGGCATTTATCATCAAAAGGCGGGTTCAAGAGGGGGTTTGAACCGCCGACTCTTCGTTTATTTCCCCTTAAGGGAACGAATTTTCAGTTTTCCCCGGGGTTTGTCCCCCCCTTCCCCGAGCGGGAGTTTAAATTTTTTGCTAAAAGGTTTGCCGTACACTA